>NW_020271199.1:1467863-1666524 GCF_002803265.2 Melanaphis sacchari | reverse complement strand
TTTTAACTTACACTTAGGTGTGATTCAACTAAAATATATTACTAAATTAAAATCAAATATAATATGCTATATTGCAAGAGAATATTTTTATAATAATATAAATTACTTTCATTTAAATGTATCAACGTTTCTGAAAAATATATTACTATGTATATATATATATATTATGTTCGTCGTTAACTAACTGATTTTTAAATAGAGATATCATAATGATACAAATATCAATGAATGAATTAAAATTTAAATAAATAAATAGCTATATGTATAGTTAAATCAAATGTTTTCTTCATGAAATATAAACTATAAATTTAATTTTATATTACTTTTTTTAAATTGCATGCAACAATAATAATTAATTCATATTATATTTATGATAATTTAATTAACTGTTGTACGAATAGTGTACGATACAAACATATTTTTCTGTTTTAAAATTGAGAAATAAAACTCATAATATTGTGTTGACTTCAATTTAATATGGCATGGTCCATTAATCGTTGCATTCGTTTTTCGACGTCACAAACACTGTTCAACGACACCGGAATACTATGACACACGATTTTTTATTTTGTTAACTTTCACACTAAACTCACTTCCGTTTTGACAACAATAATGTGCAAACCTGTTGTACCTACATTGTCAATTTTACTCATAGTCGGTCTATTTCAGATAATAATTCAACGACGATATACTACCATGTTATTAAAATTGTTATTATAATCATAACAATATGTTATAATATACTATATCCCAGTCAAAAAAGTAATCCCTGTCGAATTAGAAAACTAGAAAAGGGTATACATTTATGACGAGGTTACGACTAATACGAAAAACAAAAATTTTTAATTCTGTTTTAAAAATTCTTTCGGAGGAAAATGCGTAGAGACGATTAAAGAGTGCAGATTTGTTATTATTAATATAACATTAAAAATTTGGTAAAAATATGCCAACATTTTGAAAGACAAGATGATAAATACTAGTCACCATAGATATTATTAGCCTGGTGAGTAATACAGTTTCAAGTTATAATAGTGTATTGGGTTTATAACGGTAGTCAATAAACAAAATATTCATATTCGGTCGATAAAAAAATTCATCTAGTTTACTGTTTTATGAACTCTCTACTAAAACGATGACAAGGTAGTAGGAAGAAAATAACATTAACATTCAACTGAAACACTTTCGTCGTGATCTTATAATTTAAACTTCATATTCAAGTAAATTTTTGTTGTTATCAGACATTAACATACTGTATAGTATGATACACAACTAATAAGTATATTTAATTTCAAAAGCTATGTATGGTAATATAAACCATTATCTATCTACATCTAAAAAACATGCACGTTTATGATTATTTTTTCAGTTACGATAAACGGAAAATTTAATTCGTTCTGATGATTTTGAATGTTGTAAAATGGTTTTGGTATTAACTAAAAATGCTTTAAGTGCAATTGCTCCGAATGGTATCTGGTCATACATTTAGTAATCTCTTTTTAGTATAAAACTTATTACCATAATTGTCAGATAATGTACCAATGAATGCACCTTTCCACGAACATCGTAATGCCTATTTACTATTAGCCTTTTTGACTAGTTTGCGAGATTTAAGAGAAGGAAAAAAAAAGAAGTAAGAATAAAAGCCGATAAAAATATATACAAATAAAAATAATAATATAATATAAACATCAGTGGAAAATCCTTAAATACAAATCGTTTTAATAAACAAAAACGGTATGTAATTTTTTTCCTCTTATTTTTTTTTCCGATCTCCCGCCCATAACGTAACCTAAATAGCTAGTGCCAAGGATTCAGTAACCAAGAGAGGTGGGCAATCACTCAACGTTTTGACGGGCAAACGTTTTTCTTTTACGCCCCAAAGTGCCGACATCAGCTCCAGGATGCCGGTGGCGGTGCACACCCGTTCTTCGTCTTAGTAGTTGTTGTCTTCGTTTGATTAATAGACCGACTTTTCCAATTGAGCCCATCCGCCGTGGTCGACCGGAAAAGTTACTCTCCTCAGAGTCTTTCGCTCTGTTTCTTTTTCGTTTTATTTTTTCTTTCCATTATTTGGATCCACCCACAACCCTAACGTTTCAGTAGGTTTTCAAACGTGCGCTGTCATCACTTTTATTTTTCATATTATAATATACATAGTTTTTTTTTTTTTTTTTTAAATTAGCTCAAATACTTTTTTAATTATTGTGCTCTCATTATTTTTTCGAAAAACGGTAGCTTTATGTTACAACGTACCATGTAGTGCACAGCTATTGGTAAATTGGAAACCAAATGCAGGTAAAAAATACATACATTACAGTAATATGGCTTTTTGAATTTTACATAAGTTTTAATAGAAACTAATAATATATTATAATAAAATATCAAAATAGTGTATAGCGATAATTGATACATAATTAAAGAATATATCATAATATTCTGTGAAAATAAATAGTTACATTTAGTGGGGAACTAAATATAAACTTTACTAAAAGAGGATCTCCGTAATTATTATTTAACAATAAAAAGCATATAATTTTACACATGGACTGCAACTTACAAGGAATAGGAACAAAATATTTCACTGGTATTATTAAATATTTTTTTTGTATTCGACATCCATAATCATAATTTAAGAATAATATGATTCAATTAAAATGTTTCTATTTAGCTCTTAAAATCAGTTACAGCTTATATGTATGGAAGTTACGTATTTTAATAAATCGTTATTATAAATGAACAAAACACGGACATTTCATACAATGAATATGAATATTGAATAGCCTATATTATTGCTATAATAATAAACTTACGGTATCATTGTCAAATTATAAAATAATAAAATTGAAACAAAGTAAAAAATGACCTCCAACTCAGATGTACTGAATTTGTCTATTTAGTACGCCGTGCTATCTCAATTTTTATTATCTTCTGAAATAAATACATATTGTTATACCAAATAAAAACTATTTTGTATTAATATTGTAGAGAAGTCCTCGCCTAAAAATTAGTCTAAAATTAACCTAATTAAGATTAAATACCAATGCATTTAATATACTTAAGATAAATAAGTTGAACGGAACTATTAATTAATTAATATGGGCATTTTTTTTTTATAAAATACATGATCAATAAAAATATTAAAAATTGTATTCTCAAAAAAAAAAAAAAAATAATAAAAAAAATATATCAGACGTTAACAGTAACCTAAACAACTAGGGACAAGGGATTGTGATCGAATTATATATCTCGGAAAGGAATTTCAAAAAATTCTACTTTTTATCAGTTAAATTAGGCCTTTTCTGTCACGAAAAGACAGTTTTGAACTATTTATATCTTCAACGCACGTCCACGCGATAAACTGATTTACAGGCATGCACTACACGACATATATGTGTACGACAATGACTTGCTGCGTAGCTTACACGCATTATACATAGTCTAGTTCGATCACAGACACAAGTTACCAAACGGAAAAACGAAAAAGAAAGATAAAAAAGTAAAAATAAAAATAATAATCGTAAACTGACAATATAGCACAACCAAAACTGATGCGCGGTAGATAACGCATTTTATAGCCCATACCCTCGTTTTATTGCCGATCGCGAACATTCGGATTTAATAAACCGTTTTCGATCTTGTATCGGTGTTTTATTTTCTTGTATTTGGAAGCTTTGGAATCAATAATAATATAATTCAAACTTTTTTTACCCGGTGACTGCCGTTTAACTTTAACCCGAGGCGGACTTACCCAATATTATCCATCTATGCATAACCAATAAAGAAAATAAAAAAAATAAATAAACCGACACGAGAATTACACGCACGCTTTAATGACGGTAAGCCCGATGAGTGTTTTTAACATTATATTCACGTTCGCTTGCCAGAAAATGTGTTATTATACCGGAAGTGAGAATTGTCCAACTCGTTTTGTATTATCAACTCGTTAATAATATTTATTACCATAAAATATTATATTAGAAAAAATAATTCAAAATCGATTTTAAACTAATTTTTATAAAAGGTTATTTAATTATCATATTACACTGGCTATAAATAATGATTAATGAAGTAATGGAATAGATATACAAATATGTAATAATATATTATTATTATGTTATTACCTACCTAGTTAATGTGTTTTCATTAATTTACACGTTTGTGTTTTATAACACGTTTTGAAGTAAAAGAAACGACTGCATTTTTAAGGTTTGATTATGGTTTATTATAAAGAATAACATCCGGTCGATAATTTAAAGGAATATAAAGTGGAAAATGTTTAGAACTTATTAAATAATTTGAAAAACTAATAAAAAAATTTAGACAAAATGAGATATGAGATATTAATGCTGAATAAGTTTTTGATAAAACCAATATTGTTTTTATTTCTTTTTCTGTAACGTAAAAATAAATAATCATATAGATATTAAATTATCACCAAATATTAGTATAAGCGATTTCGATTTTATAAAGTTTAGAATATTTCAAATTTTTTGTTATTTATAGCTATTAGAAATTTGCTTAATTTGTATTCTTATTTTTTTTTTTTTTTAGGTAGAAAATCGATTGTAATATTTTTCATAAGTTATTCTAATAGAATTTTGAAAATATGAATAATACATAACTAACATTTTTATTTTTTGGGGGGGTATTTCAAGTGAAATGAATGCAATTTAAATGAAAAATAACGATTTTTTTTCTCTAGAATAATATTTTTTAATTGTTTTGTTATTTTTGTCATTCAATTTAAATATGCCAAGTCATATTATTAACCTTATAATATATTCTCATTTCAAACGTTTCTATATAGTTATAGTACTAGGAGTACAACTGTTTCACGTTTGCTGTACATATCAATTTTGTTACTGGAATGTGTTTGTTATACCGTAATCACATTCTTATGATATAATTGACTATTGTATAGTTTTTCACGAAAATAGTTTGAAACTAAAATGTTATTCAACTATCGCTGTGATCGTTAACTCCACGTACCCATATATCGCGACGATCGAAGAGGATGCCAATATAATTATGTCGTTTCAAGGCAAATCATATATACAGCAAGTTGTAAACTTCGTATTAAACGTAGACTTATGACAGCACGCTGTGCTATCGTAATTTTACGCGCGCCTAATAATCGACAAAGTATGTTCTAATACTCGGGATCCCGATTTCTGAAATCCTTTCAAGCGTGAAAATTGATTCACCGTAAAACTGCCAGTTTGAGCGCGACCCTTTTTGTTTCCCCCAAAACCCGTTTGAGTAGGCATAGGTCATCACGGTAGCTACTATTATATTATTACATAAAATGTAATGCAGATGAAAAAGTTTCACGTGATGCAATATTGTTTAGGATCGTTCGGGTGAGCGCTTTTGAAATTCAAACTATTTGATCAGTTACAATAATATGATATTTATTTTCGTTTAGGTTATAGCTATAGTAGTACTGGTAACTACTCATACAATATTTAATATGTATATGAGTCGTTTAGACCTTGTACATATTTTGTTCATCATCAAACGGTACAAATAATAATGCGACCGCCTGATTTTCATGTTAAAGTTTAAAAGGCTTTTGGAACTATACGCTTCACGGTTGCCCAGTTGAATTTTTGCCACGAGTAGTTTCCGTTGCGTTTTCACTGTTTGGTTTCATTATTACTACGCAAACGCCGTACAAATACGATAATATTTTATGTGAACCTCTGTTTAGAGTACGATAAAGCCAAACGAAAAACAATAATGATTTTTATCTCGGGAGACATGCAAAAATTATCCATAAAATATGATTTGATTCGTGAGAATCGCACATTTAATACGTAAATAATCTTATCATGATATTAATATACGTTGTTATGTTTTCTTTAAACTAATAATAAATTACAATATTTAGTCTAATATAATATTTTTTCAACTCTTGGCTGATAAACATATTTATGTTTTAAAGTAATTATTGAACTTAACGGTTCTTTCCGGTACCCTCACTACAACATTGTTATAATATAACAATACATTTTGAATTTAAATTATAATATTCACATACGCTTTATAAATGCAACGTTAAAACTTTGTACATATATATTTTAATTAACACATTTTCCATGGTTATTTTTTATTTATTTTTTTTCGGAATAATGTATTTTAATTAATGCATTGTTTGAAAAATGATTTTAAAAGTTTGGTTATTGTTCGCGTTTTCTTTTTGTTAGACACTGAACTCATTAATAAAATATATTTACCAACGTTGTCAATCAGTGTTAGATACCTTCGTTTAAAACTAAATAATGGAATAACATTGTTTTTTTTATTTACAACAATAAACTGTAGATATACTATATAATATACAACAGTTCTACTATTAAACTGCATTCAAATTAATTTATGTAATGTTGTTAATTAACTGTTTAATTAAATTGTTGATCATTTTAGTTATAAATTAATTTTAGCTTTAATTATTAATTGTTTTAACGTATAATTTTATCTTATAACATAAGCAATATATTATGCATTGACTATAGAATTATAGTTTGTACTAAATTAATTAGTACACATCACTGCGGTTTTAATTCTTATTAATAAGCATTTAATTAGTTATAAATGTCAATATAATATCTAATGAATACTGTTGAAAATGATGACAATAAAATATTATTTTGTTCTATACGAAAATCAAAACTTAAATCGACTTTAAAGCTGTTCAAGTAAAAATATTAGTCATTTTCTAATCGATCTTTATTAATTATTTTTATAAACGATTCAAACTAAAACTATGGAAAATTCAACCATTTTTATGAAGCCTATAACATTTTTAAAGATCAAACTGAACAGCATAGAACATTTTATTGCATAACTTACATCCAAAAACTATGTATTAACGTCAATAATCAATATAATCAGGTATTTAACAATATCAATTAAAAAGTTAAATTTTATAAAATAAAATTTTGGATAAATGGATAATTTAAAAGCGTTTATTTTCAGAGCTTGCTATACATTTAAGTTTTTGACAAAAAAATGTTAAATATTGATATTTTAGTTTATGGCTTACAATAAATATTGTATTTTATTGAAAACATTTTTTTCTGAAAATTTTCGAAAACTACAATAATAAATTATTCCGAGCTAAATTCTGAATCCTTATTTTATGTTATTAAGTACATAATTACATTATTATTTGATCAAATATCAAATACTGAATAAAATTAATACATTCTCCGATCAAAACGGTTATTATGATTATTCGTGAAGTTATAAGTATAATTGTCGAGCACACAATTATTATCATGATGTACAATGCGATAAGTTAATAAATGGAATCATCTGGGTTTTATTGTTTTAATGTTTCAATGCACTGCAGATCAAACAAAAAAAAAGTATATTACAGATAGCACACGGTGTAAAGATATTGTTTTTTTTTTCTTTAGCAAAACTTTAGAAGACATCCGAAATCTTTCATTGTGATTATCAATCAGAAACTCTAGAGATTTTAGCATTTAAAATAAATTACAATAATATCAATTATAAAATTTTCAAAAGCATATTTACATATTATTGTACATGACGTATAATACTGTGATATACATAATACATTTATATCACATACTAAATATCCGCGTTTTAAATTGCTATTGCAAGGAATTCAACGAAATATCAAATAGCTGATACTAACATATTATTATAATACCAACGACGTAAACACGAGTTTCCAATAAACCCGGTAACTAGTTACACACACCCATGCCTAAACAATGAATTTGTACTACTCGTATATATAGTATGTAAGCATAGATTTTGTGTGCATGATACGATTGGCGCCGGCCGACAATTTCTCTGTCGGTTGGTTGTGAAATACTGTTCGTACGCACATACAATTATATGTATAAGTAACGTGTATATTTATATATATATATATATATGAAGTGATATAATATATTATATACGACGAAGAGGAAATGTCGAAATCGGTTCGGGACGACTGCGCTCGTGACGAATTGGAATTGGCCCCCATTTGCATTCCAATATGTGTCAACAATACACGCCGAACGCCTCTCTTGAAACTTTCTCATTCAATGCGGAAAAATGAATTTGTCGTATTTCGCTTTTCTCGTTCTCGCGTAACTCCTCCTCATACCCCATCACTACCACTAAGCATCGACGAGCGCTGTCACACCAAGTCGGTCGTACTTAAATCGAATAGCAATCGAACATACGAAACTCCCACGGATCTTCTTATTCACCGTCACTGACAATAAATGCTTTTTCAATTGTTGTACTTATACAATAATATGATTTGGAGTCGACGTCAGCATAAGAAGCGGACGACTCGAGAACGATATATATATATATATATATATATATGTCTAGTATCGGTGACTTAGAAATAGAATGTCCTACTGTATTATTAAAATAATATAATATTTTGTTTCTCAAGCGCATAAAACGTGTAATATATTGTTATCATTACTAGGTGCCTGCGCGTAGCCGAATAAAAAATTGATTTTGGTAGTAATGCTATGGTATAACTCTTTATAATATTACATTGGCTGAGCGATTATTTCGACTATATCAATCGTATATTATGATGTTATAAATATTTAATTAAGAACAATTTGGATATTGATATTAGACTATACGAGTAAATACATTATACAGTTCAAAAGTTTTTGATTTTTTCGCCTCATCAAAAGTGTTTATTACAGTTGAAGTAATAATATAATAAGCATTATATTGAGATATTAAATCACAATCAAAAGTGTATTTATTGTTGACATATTAATCCATCTGTCCTTGTAAATATATTTAAATATTCCCCCGTTTACGCAAAGAAAACGATGGTGAGTGTAATAATATATTGGCGGAGAAAAGACAAAAATGGAACTACCAGAAAATTAATTATATCTCCGTCCAAGATGTAAGCCTTAGTTACACAATCCCATCATTCACTACTGCAGGCACTCTGCACCAAATCTCTTTCTCCCTATATATTTCACCCGTAAAGCGTTATCCCAAATTAATTATTTTATCGAAACTATATTATTCCCAGACACACAATTCCTAAAAGGTTTTTCCTGGCTGACGGAAAAGAAGAAAAAATTGAACGAACGATTCCAATATTGGCAGAAATGTAGTCTCGTTTCTTTCGCATTTGCAGGTTTTGTAGAAATTGCCTTTTCCGTGATTCACTTAAGTTAAAGGAATGATGTGTTGTCTTTGTAAATCCCAAGGTAATAGACCGTTGTTATATAAATATCAAGGTTGGTTTCCAATAAGTTATCTTGAACATTCACTCATTTTTGACGAGAAGTATCTGCATATATATAATGTGAATATATATGTATGTATATGTATACATATATGTATGTAAATATATGTATATACTTATTAATAAAATTAATCAAATTCCACGGAACGATAATATAATATTTCGTCAATTTTTTTTTTTTTTTTTGATCGAATATTTCGCGACACACAATAAACAAAATTAAATGGATTTCGTTAGATTGTATGCATACCATCTGTATAGGCCGTGTTTATACGTCGGAATTATTATTGTTGTTTCTCCGAAGGAATTATTTTGGTTTTGTTCATATAATTTTAATAATATATACATATAGCTGGTTACAACTGTTTTTTTTTTCGAAACGAACTACGTTTGAAAGATTTATTAGAATTCGTATAGCAGTAATAAATTAAACGTGATAATTTAAACTTTAGTACGCTACACATGTATAATTAATGTTTGAGTAATCTCCCGCGGACGATATATACTTTTCAAAATGTTAAGTGGTAACGCTCTACACATCACGTAAAAAGGTATCGTGACTCGTAATACGTAATATAGACCGAAAATGCGCGGGCGGAAATAATAATTTAATTCCACCAAAATGGCGTAGATACCAATGAATTCTTTTGTGATGTGACGTCCGACATCGAGCAACAACCAAACGCAAACATCGTTCGAATAAAACAGTATAGTCAAAGTGTATGCGATTTTCAGTACAAAAATATTGACGACACAAAAGAAATTGAATAATTGGCACGTAGAATGTGTTACATATAACCATATAGGTATCCCGTTGTCATAGGAAAAATATATATATTTATAACATGTATCATTCATTTTTATCATTAAAATATTCACGAAGAGTTTTAGACATATGATATTAAGGATTGCAGTGTTGACAATACAATGTTATATTACGACGCACCGTCAAATATTTGCATACAACTGTCAAACGTTTAAAATAGCATTTATTTATCTTTCTCGTTGAAAAGTATAATATTACTTTTAAACGGTTGGAGTTAAATATAGATCTAAGGACGTCGCTGGTCGTACAAAGTTTACTGTACCCGACTTTTGAGTTTTAATAGTTATCATAACTTTTATGTAATTATATATACATAGTGAGTTGAAACACCGTAGGTACTAGGTACACTGGTACACTATCCCAACTTCTTGTATAGTAAATAATACTGGAAAAAGTTAAATCTCGGTGGCCCGCTCTGAGCACATACGTTTCACTAAAAAATTTATGACATATACCCCATAATATGTTCAATTCTTTGTACGTTATATGATAAATTACAAAGACATAAAAGACTTTTCCTTAAAGGAGCGACCGAAGAAATAGTCAACATAAAGTTTGTATCGTTTCAATTTTTTACACTCTATATGATTCAAAAAAAAAAAAAAAACAAAACTTTCATAATTGTTATATTATGTAATACTTCCTCATCCATCGTCGTATATCAATTAATAAGATATTAAGTAACTATAACGCTAATTACCATCAGTATTCTATGCTGTCTATATCATCTTATCATACCTGATAGTAAAACTTTATAACGAATTTATGTATTATCAAATACTTAATATCACATACCATTGACACTAGATCCCTCACAGCCTCTAAAATAACAATAAAAAAAAACACAAAAACAACTCAAAAATCATATCGAGGCAATAGACATTTTTGAAACTTGTTTTTTTACGTTCCAAATTTTATGAAACATGAATATGTTTAAAAAATAATTACTGTTACAAGAATAAATATTATTTAAAAAAAAATCTTTTATTTTTGACATTCAACATGTCAAAATAAGCCATAAACATAAATCTTTGATTAGAAAAGAAATTATGTTAACTATTATTATAACTTTTTCTATTTCAGTTATACATCAATGCCCCTCCACCCCCCTCACCCCACAAAAAAAATTTTTGTCAGAAATTCATGACCAGTAACGTACGTTACTTTTATCAACTCATATCACAAATCCGTTCAATTAATAACAAATTTGAATCCCAATATTTCTTAATATTATGAATAATAATTAAAAAAAAAAAAAAACATTTAAATTTTCACAATTTTGTATTATATTTATTTATTTAAAAATTGACCTGGTCGGTAAATCGAAGTAAATAAGTAGCCATATTATAAGTATCCAAATATTTTATTTTTTTTATTATTATTATTTTATTATTACTATCACAAAAGTGTCAGTTCTGATCCACAGCCACAAAAAACATTATCCATTTTCATCATATTAACATCTGTATTATGACGAGTTCGGTAGCCCTTAGGTTCAATATCAAATAGTTGTATTTTTAAAACAACTTTTTAATTCTGATTACTATTCTACCAAAAAAATTGGAGATAATTAAGCATGAAATCTTAATTTTTAACTAAATACTCTCCCCCCCTCCCCCCCAAAAAAAGAAAAAGAATCAAATAAAGATTAACTAATACGTAATATCGTATGCAAAATTGTCAAAGAGAAAAAATAATGTTATAAAACAAAGACAAAATGAATTAATTTATTAATTACCAGTAATGTTCGCTAGTAAAAACTAAAGAGTGATGAAAATTGGCGTAGACACATATTAAAAACTTTATAGTGAAGATAATATTTTTATAAATTAATTTTATACGACAAAACTCAATTATTGATAAGATTGTGAAAAAATTGTTTTTTTTTCTTATCTGATGATTTAAGCAGATGAATATTATACTTTCTTAAGAAAACTTTTCCAACACTACAATATTAAAAATACTTGGTATAATACCAGAGAGTTATTTATAAATTTTGTAACTTGATCCTAAATTATAGTATACAATATTATATCTTACGAAAATTATTTTTATGATACAAAATATTGAAAGAGCGGTGTACTAAAATATATATTATTTTTAAGAAAATATGATGCTATATTATTACTATTGCTATTTGTAGTTTATTAACTATAAAGTAGTAAACAAAAATGAAATGCCTGGTTGAAATATATTGCTATACATTTATAATATGATACATTTCAAATTTAAAAACTATAGAAAAAAAACGCGCCATAAACAACTTTAAAAATTAAAATACGTGAACAAACTATTACTCGTTAAAAATAATGACACAAATTTGGGTATATAGAATAACCTATAGTAAAAACATTATTGTAAAGGTTAAACGTGATAAAACATAACTTTTGTTCGAATTAAAATAGTTTAATGAATTTTCCGTGCCCAAAAACTGCGTCACTTCAATATTCATGAAACGTTGAATTATGTTTTAATGCGCACCACACAAAAGTTTTAATCATAATTATACTCTTAATAATATTTTCTAAAACACTTGAGTTGAATCCCGATCATCGCGTATAATATAACTTTATGCAGTTGATTTTTGTCTGATCGGTTTTTGTTTTTTTATAATAATAAAGTTTATGCAAATGTAAGGGATCACATTTTAGCAAAAAAAAAAAAAAAAAGCAACAACACATAAAATAAACTATTTTTTTTTTTTTATAGATTATATTATTTATTGGAAATCCACTTATATTTAATTGAATCGTCTACAACAGAATATATTATATACGTGTATAAATAAGCAACAATTTTCGGTTAAAATACAAACTTTGATTTTAATTAAATCTAGCTTTTGGGATTTCCATAACCTTTATATTGAAATTTATTCGTATCGTATTTTTCAGTTTTTATTCTTTAAATGATGGATATGCTACCTTTTAGTAGATTTTTTCAAATAAAATGTTAATTCATATTTTCATAACTTTAAACTTGTATTTATCTACCTGCATTACCTAATATTATTACCCTCATAACAGTAAATACGTATATATTTATTTGTCCAAAAATATATTAATGTTGTGCTACCGTGTTATGACTTAATAAAGCAATATGTTAATAAAATATTAATAATTCATTGTACAACTATATTTACTTTCCAGTTTTCAGTGAAATACTTAAACACAAAAATAATTAATTAATGCACAATTTACGATTTATATATTATATATATATTATATTAGATACTATTTTTTAGTTTTATATGATTAGATGATTTGTTAATTGTTACACCTTGTTAAAAAAGGAACCTAAAAATAATATTTTTACGAATTTTTTTAAATAAGAAAAAAAACTTACTGACCTGGAAATCAAAATTGTTTAAAAATATTATGTTATAAGATCGATAAATATTTTCTAATTTTCCCAATTATAGTCACGGATTATGACTAAAAAAAATTTAAAAACTCCAATAGAATTGTGGTGGATATTATTTATGCACATAAGTGTATGTGTGTGTGTGTTTTTGATTTTTTACGTCAACGTCTGATAAATACAATATACATATATATGCAATGTTCATAAATAAATAAATTTTGCACTTCTAGATCCTTGTTTAGTTAATCAAATCTTTATTATTTTCAGAACTATGACGTACATGATACCGTCATTGTTATAATGCAATGCAATATATTCAGAAAAATATAATATCTTCGATGATATCGTGTGATTTAAACCACCTGTTCCCTTGCGACAGTATTGTAATTATTTTACAATACTTAGTGAATGAGTACATTATTCACGATGCTGATGTTCACTGCATTAAATTTAAATAATTAATATGGGAAAATTAAGATATTTTAGATATTTAGCAAGAATATAATAATTAATATTATACATTATGGTCAACAAAAAACGATCTGTGTATATTGTACGCACTTAAATATAGTCGTTAAATTGTATTTCGATAAAAATATACTATATCTAATTGAAATATGAAACCACGGCTAACTATCAGGCGTGAAACGACCTTTAAAATGCAATGAATACAATTATATAGAAGGTATTGAATACATATAATTCATATCAATACACCAACTTTCTCAACGGTTGTAACGGTATTGTATGATATTGCAGAAAGGTCTAATGTTCATCGACAGATCGAGGTAATTTTTACAGGATTTTGAGTTATTATATAAATCATTTTTCTGCGTTACACGGTGTAATCATGGTAAATATTAATTATTGATAAGGTATATGAAAAACGCATCGTTGATTGTTGCTTATGCACTGCATGTTGATCTGATCGATAGTAAAGTATAAATTTCAAATAAGATTTTTTACCGGTTTTCAAATCCAGAATTGATTAAATAGTAGCCGATAAAATTTTTATTATTTCCGTTTGCTAAAATATCCCAAAAAGTTTGAGAGAATTAATTTATTTTTATTTTTATGTCGAAACATAAAATACTAGAAAACGGACGTAAAATGCACACTCTTATTTTGAAAGATTTTCAAACGAAATGTAACTTGAGAGTTATTTAAATGAAATAAAAACAAATGCATCCAATGGTTAAATTGGTAAAAAAATATATTTATTTTTAGACTGTAAATGGTATGTACTTATTGTTTTTATTTCAATCAAACCAAGTGAAATATATTTTTTACGGAATAGCGAAAACGACGTTATGCTTGTTGAATTGAAACTTCACAGGAAAAAAAATTCTATTATTAAACAGTAAAACAAAGTTTTCCGAGTAACTGTGTATCGGAGAAAACTAACCCGTCAAGTTTACACGTGTTATTTGGTAATACCTATATTTACTCCTAACCTCGTTAGTGCCGTGTGTTGTTTGACGCGTATTTTTCACAAGACCTGTGTAGATGTACACTGTGATAGCTTTTAAAATTTATGTTTTTTTTTTTTTTTTTGTTTACTTGCAAAAATCGTATTCTTTTATTGCAATCGATTCTTTTTGTATATTATGATATGCTTTTCGATAGCGGGACACCTCCGCGAAAATTCCACATAGATATATACACCGGATTTGAACGATATAACCTTTACGTATAAATTATGGTTATATCATATTATTATTATTATTATTATACGATGGTAAGACCGCTGTGGAGAATAAACGATTATTATACGCATTTTGACTGCCCCAACGCAAACTTCGCACACGAACCGTCACCATCCCGCTTGTATTTAATAGTAATAATAATAATAATAATATGATCCTGAGATAAATATTATTTTATAGGCTGTTAGTAGAATTATATTGAAAAAAAAATGTATATACACACGCAAGATGATAAATTATTATAACGTACAGAGCGTATACATATATATATATATAAATACATTTTAAACGACAAATTGCCTTTCGATATTATATCATCGTCGTCGTCGTACTCTGCCGAGGCAAAAGCTTTTCTTCTTAAGATCTGCCGCCACTCCAAAGCACGCCGATCTATACACGAACGCTGCCACCGTATGCATATCCATTATCCCGCAACAGACTTCACCCCCACCGTCAAAGGTTTCTCGTTTGTGAAGTAATATATATATATATATATATATTAATATGTGTGTATATGAATATGTGTGTGTGTGTGTGTGTGTGTGTGTGTGTGTGTGTGTGTTGTGTTTTGTACACGCGCGATTAGTATACGAACCCGTTATTTTTTCCAGATGATTTAAAGTGTCATTACGTATAAAGGGTAATTCGGACGGGATTACGGGTGAGCGCGCTCTCTCGGATAAATATAAAAACGAAACCCCGTTGGAAGAATTTTCATTTTTTATTTCATTACATGATACGTGCATATAAGAGCGTTTTTTTTTTTTTGCGTGTGAAAATTAGAGCGAATCATCGTCTCTCGACGCGTTAATATAGTATATGCAAATTCACCGTAAAAGGGACAAGGTTTTAGGCATCGCGGGCTAAAAGGGAAAACTCGGATATAAAGAAAATAAGCGTGTGCATAATATATTATATGCGTCGTTATGATATCATTTTATATAATGTTATGCCTCTCACCCGGGCTGGGTCGTATTGAAGTCGTCCGTCAGCTGGCTGGCTGGCTGGCTGGCTGGTAGGGTCGCTGGGGGCGTGGGGGACGACTGGCGCTATTTTTTTCTTTACATCGACGACGCCAATATATTTTAACAATATTATCGTGCAAATGAGTGTCATAACAGCTGATGGTATGACGCGTTAACCATTTGCCGTCATACGCGACGACATCAACACATTATACATTTAAAAAAAAAGAACCTTTTCCTTACAAACGCATAACTTTTTATAAGTGTATATAAAATTAGATAATGTGTATACACATTAAAAAAATATATATATGATATGCAAGTGGTTGGTAACTCTTGTGAAATTTTGTTTTTTTGTTCTATTGAATGTGATTGTAAACAAAACTTGCAGGTATAAATACAAATTGTTTTAACATATACGGATTTTCGTATGAATACATATTGTTTGCTATAAATACTGAATATTATATACACAAAACATCTTTAAATAATATATAAATAATGTTGGATTAAATATTTTTCATCACTAAAGAACTTTACTTTCTCTCTCTCTCTCTCTCTCTCTCTGTCGGTTTATATTTTCTATTCTTTATTTCTATAAGCGAAAAAAAATGAAGCACCATCATATTCATAATCACTCATGTATAAAAAACTGCGAGTGCAAGTGCATTAAAAAAAAGAAAAAAAAAGAAAGCAGTCTTTAAGTATATTGAACAAATTGAACAAATAAATTGGTGCACACTATTGTGATTTCATATATTTGGTTTCTATAAATAATGTATTTATTATACCGATATGTAATCATCTAGTGCTGCAAGTCCCACAAATAAACCAAATTAAATTATTAAATTATTATTATGATTTCACTAGGTATGCTATTTAATTATATATACTTAATCAAACTATATAAATTAAAGACAAATATTAATAAATAAAATCGAAAATCTCAACTAGAATTTTATAGCAAAGACAAAGGTGATTAAAAAAAAATTAAAAATAGAAAATCACAAATTAACAAAAAAAAATGTCGTGTAGTTAATAAACGCGGTAATATATTGCTCGGACATTTATGCCGTGTCTGCAGATGGGCTTATTAAACTGTGCACCATGTGATTTATTGTGGCCCAAACAAAGTATAATATGTGAATGGGAGAGGACATAAATTGTTTTTCTTCTTTTTACAAATTTGATTTTTGGTCTGATACGTGCTCTTCAAATGATAAATGTAAGGATTGTACTTGATTCATTTGTATTATGTGCGTGATAAACATAATAAAATGTTTTTCTTCAGAGGTGATCGTAAAGATTGTAAACGTTGTAAACGTTGTAAACTAATATTTTTTAATTAGGTGTTTGACAATTATATTTTTTAAACTTTCCGTTTTTATTCCAGATATATGGATAATATCCAATCTACCTTTATGTATGTCTCGGATACATCTTGTAATTACTTTATTTTATAAGTTATGTCATTATTTTTCAGTTAAAAAAAAATCTAAATATTATGTGTAATATAATAGTTTTGATTTTATATAATATTATTCAAATATTGAAAAAAAGTAGTTTAATACTTCTAAAGAAAATAATATTATTTAAGAATATAAATGATGTTTAAGCTGTATCTTTTTTAATATTTCGAATTAAAACTATTTTTATTTACTCAGAGTATATAATAATAGTTATAGGTCTTGAATGTTAAACGTATGAATTACATTATTTTATCGAATTAGATAAAAATTATCCTTGCATTTTGTACAATTCTTGAACATAATTGTATTGTTAATTATTATTTATTAATTAAACTTATAAAAACTTTTAAATAATAAACGTATTTAGATTGTAGTTATTGTGTATAATAAAATGAGTCTTAAAATTTGTTTAATTTAACTGGCACCACAATAAGAAACAAGCATTTTATTGTGTTTTGAACAAATTTCGATAACATATTTACAAATAAAAAAAAAAAAAACTAATATATTAATTGTATTTAATAACATTATATTTCTGATATCCTTAAGGTACTCCGGCATCGGCATACGTCATACGATACACGTTATATTTTGGTAACCACTTACCACAATGTATTATGACTTTAATTTGACACAAATGTTAGTTTTTAATCATTTGAGAAACGTAAAATAAACGTAGACATATTTACATACGAACACGATGAATCCACGATTTAGTGACGAGATAGACTTGACGTCAAGTCTGCACAATCGTATATGTCATGCGACGTGTAAAAACATTTCTGGTAATCTATAGCAATTTTTTAATTCTAAGGTATGGAGTATTGGATAAACGGCGGGCGATAGTAAAATGATGTCGTTCGTGACGGTGAGAGATATCTGCCGGGCCGCTCGAGCTAGCCATACATACCCTGACTAACAATAATATATAGTGCCACTATTTCCAGTGTAGTAATACACTCGCCACCGACAATATGTGTGCGGATGGGTACCTGGCGGGCGCGGCTGCTTCACTGAGGATCACCGCGAGGACGTCGGACGGCGGTCAGTCGGTTGTAAATCACAACGAAAAGTAACCTTCTCCCCCGTCACAATGGTCCAACGCATATACACATACACACTTATTTAACCGGCGTACGCGGGACACGGCCATTAGTTTTCGGTGGTCCCGTCGTCCTGCCCTGATCACTTCGCCCCCGCCCGGAGACATTCGAATGCTCTCGAGTGTACACCTCACACGACTATTAAAATGTTTATTTAAGAGAACAAAGTAAATAAAAAATACGTAGATATATATATATATATATATTATAATAGTATGATATTTTATCATGACGATAATATTATTACGGTATTCCGTGCGTGGCGTATATCGGTCGTCGCAGGGCCCGAGCTCGGTGGCACCGGAGAATTACAATAAATTCCGAATAACCCGCGATTAATCATCACTGTCCGGTCGCTTAAGTACGGCTGGCAGTGCGTCCAACGTATGTAATATATTATCATATTATCTCATACTATGGTATGACGATACCATCCTCTCGCTCTCTCACACCGCCTTGCGCATTTGTTATTCATGGCTGCAGCTCAGCGGCGGTAGGGCGGCGACCCGGCTCAACGAAGACGTCGCACATTATACGGAATGATTACCATTATTATTATTATTATTATTATTATCATTATTTTTATTGTCGTTGTCCATAATGCACTGGAGACGATTTCGGTATAACGACGTAATGGTTATACCAGTGAATATTATATCGTTACGACGACGGATACGTGTAAAAATAAATAAATTATATCGTTATTAGCGTCATCGAAGATTGGATTAACGTGTGATCGCATGTCTTTGGATAAATTGATGACAAGGTAATTTTTTTTTTGAGCGCGGAACGAATATGTTATAGGTTAAATCACATAAAATTAAATAAATAAATATTAAAAACTTTGTTTTTACATAGATAATGCAATTTTTATCTCAATATGCTATACTGACAGTTATGACTTAAGAAATAATTATTCGTATACAAGTTATTATATATATATATTAATAAAATATAAAAACACAACTATTTTTACTAAAACGCTTTTTAATAGTTATAATTCACATATAAAATATTGTGCCTATGTATATTATATTTTATTAAATTTTGTATTTCATTTTAGTTAAATAGAAATTCCTATAATAAATTTTTATTCAAAAATTAACATGATACAAAACCGTTTAATGAAAATTAGTGTTTGATTTTTACTAAAAGACCCATAATGTTGCTTATTATTTTACGAGTATACTGAATTTTTAAGAAAAAATGATTGCGTTTGAGTTCATTATTCAGTAATCTAGTTCTGATCATCATAATAATATATTATTCGCCAAAATAACATCGAAACAGCGGTGCAAAAGAAAATTTGTAATACACACAATCGTTACCACTTCGAATATCTTCCAAAAAAAAAAAATAAAATTCTGATTACTCCGATTCAAAATATGACATATAACATTTTTTTTTTAATTATACGTGACATATATTATATTCGTTTGTTAAAAATTTATTTTTGTATTTTTCTAATAAATAATAATATATTTCAAACTATATTTACAACTAATGTCGATTAAATACAGGCTGCAGACGACCATTTAATGTAATTATTAATTATCATAATAAATAGCGGTAAACATCTAATTATTTCAAACGTGCACGATTTATGGACAAATCAGTCAAATGCCATATTATCGGAATTTAATTAAAATCACGTTGACAACAGTTATCGTATTTCATCCAAGTCAATTATATAGAAACTAATATTAACACATAAATTGAAAGATACAGCCTGAAAAATTGTTAAAAGTTTTATGATATACATAATGTATATTATATTATTTGCCTCGTTTCAAACCGATGTGGCTGATATTCTCGAATACGCGTGTATTTGCGATCCACATGGATACAAATTTGTGCATATTTAAATTTCACGAATTAATCACTATTCGAAATCTACGCTGTTCAATTAACAAATTCCATTTAAAAATCATCAGTAAAGTGCGTAATTCTAGGTCTACTGGTTCAAATATTCTCATCAATTCAATGTATTAATCACAAAGCACCTACTTAAACATTGATTAATCTAATAGCATTCGATAGTCAGACGTAACCGCACTACTTTGTCAATACCACAAATTATACGCGGTACTATGTATATTTGATTCGAAAAATAGTAATATAATCACTGCGCAGGTTTGGTTTCCGTTTATGATTTACCAATATTCCGTGTGTGACAATGTGAACAATATTTAACACGTAAACTATGGCTTAATTCCATTGATTGTCATCAATGGTATTTAATTGCACTCAAGTGATCATAGTATAAAATAATAATGCGTTTCAAACCGAAACCACCAATAATTTTGATTATTTATTAAAAATAATTAGGCACAATGAAATAACTATTTATGTAACTATCACAGCCCCATCAGACCCGTGGATTCTTTTGCCAAGATGAGATGCATTTTTTTGGGTAATTGATCATGAAACACTCATTGCACGGCTTCATGTAAAAAATATAATTAATGCGCATATTTTTGTTTGTATCAATGAACCAGTTTTAAGAATTAAATAGTAAACCATACTAAAAATTTAAAATTGTATACATTTTGTTTTGTACACAAATAGGCCAATTAGATAAACAAACTTTGTAAGAACTAACTTATTCTTTTACACTGTATTTTTTCCATTATTTTAATAAAATAATGCGTGTTACATAATATCATTGACTGTTGACCCAAAATTATCTTACGTAATTATTGAATAATATTAAATACAAAGAGGTATAAAATGTATTACCATGTAGAGGATTAAAATCTAAAAAAATTATTAATCATGATAAAAAATTTAAAATTTTGAAAATAATTTAAAATTAATCATTCAAACGTGACATCAAATTGTTAATGTCAAATAAATTAACGACCTAATATTGAAATATATAGTTTTATATCATATATTTTAATAAAATAATGTGTTTGTCGTGGATTTTTAGTTAATTGTACACTCGAACTGTATTTAGTCGACCGTAGTTATACTGATATCTGGATTTCCGACAAAGGTTAAAACAATGTGATGTACTATTATAATTCACCAAAAAACACCTTGGGTTTCATTGCAGATGTTTTTCCGTTTAAACATAATACAAAATCAAAAAAAAAAAAAAAATCTCGTTTTGCTTAAAAATAAAAACCATTAAAACGATAAAACAATAAAATAATGCCTGCTATTACAACGGGGTATGTTTTTGTATTCGATTAGTTTTCGTAGACCCGTGTAATAGACAAAAACGTAGAATATTATTCGTTCATAAATAAATAATGTACATGTACAATATTATTCTCAGCACCAATTTTTGTATAAGGCGATTATTACATTTATAATTTTCTTTTCTTTCGTAGTTCAAATAAGTATCACGAATTTAAATTGCAACAGTACCGTCTGCCATCGGAGTAAAACGAGTTTTATATTTGTATAAAACTGTATACAACCTAGATTTTATATCGGCATCATCATAATAAAATAACAACACTCTGTTTATTGTAAAATGTAAACATGCTTTGATTTTAACTAGGCACAAATCGTTTAATGGAGTGGAGGAGTAAACCCAGTTGTGTGTTGTTTTTGGGATTATCACGTTTTTTTTGCTATTATCTCGAATGTTGAAGCACAATACTCATTATTACCCGCAAAATAAAAATAAATTATACACATTTTTTTTTTGTGATCTAAAAAATTCCGATCACGTCGAATATTGATTATTACAATTAAAATATAATGCCTGTCATAAAACAACCGTCGTGTAAATTCAAATAATTTTATTCCAAACAGTATCATCGTCGACGATTACTTAACTGATTAAAACTTAGAATACGTTATTTAACTGGTGACCGAGAAAAAAGATAATTAAAGTACTCTGATAAATTATTATTCGTTATTGTTTTCGATTAATTTCTTATAAAATGGCTAATTGCTGTTCAAACAAATCAATACATGTAAATAATAAATTTAAAAAAAAATCACCATTTAACCAATGTTTAATTTATTCAGTAGTCATCCATCTTTTTTTTCTAATTTTATTTCTTTTTACTCTGCAAGTAAATGTATAAAACTCATTTATATTTCAATTGTTTAATTAATGAAACCAATTATATGCAATTAAAATCATCATCGTAACTCAATCGGTTCTTTTTAAATTTTTTAGACGTATCAATTACACGGTTCGTAATTTCCGCACATTTTAAATTTATAATATAAATAGACGATATTGATTTTTAAACTATTCACCGTGATTTAATTTACATATTTTATATTAATATTACATATTATCTCATATATTGTAACAAGTTGAAATGTTGTGAATTGGAAAAATACATTTATTAGAATTACAACATTTTTAAGTTTTAGAAGCGTAAAAAAAAATTTTACTTGACAATAGTTCAATAGTAAAAAATTATAAAAGGTAATGAATACATTGTTATAGGTAAAATTAATTTACAGTTTAATAAAATACAACAGTACATTGTTAGCATTTTATTTTTATTCCTATAGCAAAGAGCTTTAAACATTGATTATGTTACTGTGATTTATTAGTTTATTATCTAATACAATAAACGCGTATAAAAATTATATTTATTTTTTCTAGATTGTATTAAATAGAACAAAGATTTGAGTCATAAAAATCTTTTAAATGCGTATCTCTGAAACATGTTTAGGGTGACACGCATTACAGTTTAAGAGGACATTTAAAAAAATAATACTCTTAGATATTATTTTGATATATTTTATTTACATTCGTACTATCAGTTATTTCTAAATATACAATAGATTAAGTATTAGACCTATAATTTGTATTCAATAAAAAAAAAAAAAAAAAAAAAAAAAAAACGACTATTTGAAATAAAACATATTGTAAAATGTTGATCCCAACGTTTTTAAGACTTAAAAATAGGTCACATGAGTGTTAAATAAGTTACCTAACTTAACCAATTGTAAATATATAAATATTTATTCATTTTTCAACAAGCGGTGTATTTTAAATCTGAATTTCTGACTGTAAAGTTGCATATAAACGTAGTGGGTATATAATGAATACAATATTTAAGCTTGGGTGCATGTGTGTAAATTTGTGAGGAAATAGCGGTTTGTGAATCTCAATGGGCCATTATTCAACGAATAGCAGAAAAAAAGTTTACAAAAACGTGTTAGGTTACGAATTAGTGAGGCAATTGAGATTTTTTTATGTTAATCTCATTTTGACAAACTCCCGTAACTGAAGGAAATTAAGGTGGTAAAAAAAAAAAAAAAAATAAAATAAATAATAACACCTTAGTTACGTGCGCGTGTGTTGGACGCAAAAAAATATACGAAATAAATCTCGAAAAAATGGGTTAAAAACTGCACCGCTCATTTGCCAACCGTAAATCGGCCGGTTTTGCGTGTCGCTCCGGTCGGTCTTTTTGTAAATTATTCGTGTGTACTCAATCTCTGGCTTTAATTCGCTAGGTAGGTTTACATTCTTTCATTTTGAATATTTTAGCTTGGTCCGATAATGCAAGATGTGACTTGGTGAACACAAATAATTCAACGGAATTCGGTACAAAGGCTGAAAAACTACAGCTCTAACCGGACGCGCTTCCTGCAATGCCAACTACCACGAAACAATTATACTGAATAAAACTACCATAAGATAAAGGTTGTCAAACAAGACGGTCTGCTTACTATAATGAGTATATAATAGCTACATACGATAGGCAATAATAATTTATTAACTTACATTTATTTTTCAGTTTTATATAATATATTATAAAATTTATTGTAGTAATAATATTATCATTTCAGGACCGTGATGTGGCTAAATTGCCTATTCAGATCGCCGTGTTGCTGTAATAATATTAATATATAATTACGTTTTATTAAACACCTGAAAATGAGCCCAGAAGTGGTACCAAATTACGTTAGGGAGAAGCAAAAACAAAAGGAAGGTAAACTCATACATACAAGGCATTTTGATTTACTTAACTAAGATGCAGTGAGTAGATATATTCATCAATTAAACTATTTAAATGTTAATCGCATTAAATTCAGTTATTATAATATATCAGACCGGTAAAAAATCATTACAAGTTGCAATTTTTACAATACTACAATATTGCTACTGCACTTACACAAGTAACGTGGCTCTATAAAAACAGTGTGTTTTTTTTTGGAATCATGTCTATTTCAGATATATATCATTGATATCAAATACAAATGCAAGGTAACATATTATTCTGAGAGTCTATGAAATAAGTTTAAAATAAATAAAATAATGCACTATATTATTCGCATAACGTTAGATGTCGACATCGAATTTCACTAGAGCGCTAAAGATTATGATGACGTGATTACGTTTCACCATATGCTTTTTTATTGTTGTACTCCTAGTGAGGTTTAACGTACATTGTATTATTTTCGTATGAATACGGTATGGATGCGCACTAGAATCGTATACTCTGTGAGTATAACATTATACCTCAGCTATTCAATAATAGTCGTAGGTTATCCTCTACAGTAACATCTGAATATTTTATTTCTACTGTATACATATAAACGGATGTATTTACGTAAATATTTAGATTATTTTAAAATGTTACTAGTTTTATATATATAAGAACGGTTAGCTTTATTTACGTTTTATGAAATATTTGTCATTAAAATATCTTACGGGTCTACGCACATATCAAAAAGATTCGTGGCATTTATCTGTACCGTTTAAATAACACAACTCTATGTTATAGTATAATATTATTGCATGTAAATGTTAAGCTTTACATAATTTATTATCGTTCTTGGCGCGTTTGACTTTAATTTTTGAAAGAAGAGAAAAATTAAAAGATATTAATTTTAAGAATCAAATTATCAAAATACATATTTATTTATTTTTGACATTTTTGACCGTACATCTGACGAAATCGATGTTTTTTATGATGTCTGTTACATTATATAATATTCACGAATTCAGGACACGAAAAACATGATAATAAAACGTGCATCTAATGAGTGTACATGTTAAGTAATTGTGTGAATATTATAATCAGTGTTGTATTAAAATATATTTATTTCTGAATATCTACATTAAGATAATAGATATTTGGCAGAGTAAGCTAGATGAATATATAAGATACATAGCAAATTTATTAAATAGATAAAGATAAAAATCAGTAACTTTTTTAATTTGTTTCAACAAAACTAAGTGTTTTAAGTGTAACAGCTAATAATGTTTCCATAATAATATTAAATTTGAAGATGTATACAAATAAATAATAATAATATAATATATAACACGGAATTACACTAACGACTGTTAAGTATGAAATGATAATTGGTATATCACGGTATAGATACTATCGGTATAAAACCTATAGAAAAATAATTTTAGTATTTTATTATTATTCATGATGATTTTATAATCGATTCAGATTTAATTAGTGTAAATATTAATTTGACGTAGTTTACTCAAAAATTTTTAAGTTTATTTATAATTATAAATAAATAAGTATTTTATGTGTTATTTATATTTTAAAATATAATTTTTTTTTTACATTAACAAATCAAGCCATAAGCTGAGGAATTTTTATGTTTGTTGCTGTTGGGTATGGTACATTAATACTGTAGATTATTGGAACATGTGTTTCCGTGTGTAGGACATTGTACCCATCCGATATCTACCAACACCGGGCGGTACTTGACCACAGCACTATTTAACGACAGCGGTCAAATATTAAGCTATATCGTGAACCAATAATGCTGGTATAATAATTACAGAATGAAAAAAAATAAATGTTTAGTTTATAATATCAATATATACCAGTAAGACAGTAATGGTATTGTCAAAACAATAATTTGTAATACGTATATTACCTATAAATATAAATATAAATTTAATGTTTTGAAAACAAAAAATACAAAATACCTATTTAACTTTTGTAGTATAAATATTCAAAATTTAAATTTATCTTGATAGTTTAATTATTTACCTTAGATACTGATCGGATAACATATTTGGCATTTGTCTGGATAAGATAAAATATAAAAATATACCTATCTACTTAATTTCGTGTTCAGCCGGACCGATAAGCGTTGGTGTTCACAATTAGTACTTCTCCGAGTCCACTAATGCAAATAACTAAATTCGTAGAAACTGCTAAACGATCCGAATCACGCGTGCACTGGTGGTAAAGCTAAAAGAGCTCAGCATCTTTCTTGAATCCTAGTACACTGTCAGTGGAACGTTCCATTGGGAATCGAGTGCGATGCATAGAATAAGCACATTTTTTTATATATATAATCAACAATCGTAGTGTTCACTACATTATCATTGTACGTATACAATCTACCGTGGTGGGTGTAGAGGCGTCCGGTCTCGTTATTTTATATTCAGTCATATAGACTCGATGGTCTGTGAAAATATTACAGATAAACACACACAATATCATTCCAACACGGCACTTTTTTAGTTTATAACAATTCAAGAAGAACTCAATTGAATTATATCGTGACGATGTCTAAAAAAGTAAAAACGTCCTCGATATCCCAACAATATTAATTACCGAGTGAATGGGCCCATAGACTGTCAATTATTTATTTATTTTTATTTTTTTTTTTCTGACAAACAAAATAAACAAAGAAGTAGACGTAATTAGATACACGTATATTTTTAAGCTATTACAGTTTGAACGTAGCAGACTGCTCAAAGATCTGTATATTTTTCGAACGGAATTCCAGGATAAGTTTGATTATACTTGTTGGATAATGTATGAGTAGATGCGATAAATACACAAGAATAGTCTAACTTTATGAATGTACAAAACAAGATCAAACATATTTTGACACTTATAAACAATTCAATTTAGACAACAAGCGATGGAATAAATTTAATTAAGTGACAGATGTTAAAACTCCAAGACTTATTGGTATCAGAGTGTACAAAGTGTCGTGGCAGACAAAGACGACCGCGTTTCGATGTCCATGTATACATGACTGAGAATTTTAATGATATAAATAACAAAAGTAGTTATCGTTTTATAATTAATCATTTTTTTGGGTGGTTTGATGTATATTATACCCGTTGTTATTGGCTGAAACACTAAAAGTTTAATGCTTAGCCTTTACATTGACATCGTATTACAAATATAGTTTATACGAAAAACTCAATAAGTCCTATTGTTTTAATAAAATAATAACCCATTTCAAGTGTAAAAAAAATCTTTGAAGTAACCGCCTACTGCCATCGTCAGTTAACACCTAAAATAATAATAATATGACGTTCTAAATAAAATTGGAAAAATTATGTGTATGTACGAGTATTTTGTACTGTACGATTTGGTTTGCTACACAGGTTTTACGATTGCGATTAATTCGCTTTTGTCCGAGAAAACAATAACTCACCCATTACCCACACATACATGCACAATACATACATGCATATACATATTTATTCGCAACGAGAAAGCACCAGTTTAAACGGAAAACAATATTATACACAATATCGCCATAACATTCTCGATCGTTTTGTATGCTTGGATTCCACATTATTCTATTTTACTAATGAATAAAAGTGAAAATAAAAATAATCCCAAGCTATAAATAAATTATATTTTTACTATAGTTTTATGTATGTATAAATATATTGTTTATATTATTATTATCATCATTATTGTGTTTGATGGTGAATATCTGTTCTACTTAGATATAGCGACGATATGTGTGTGTGTGGTGGGGGGGGGGGGAATTGGTGGGGCAGGGGGGGAAATGGGGGGGGGGGGGGGGGGGGGGGGAATTGGCAGTGCCTGCAGTAAAACGGAAAGCGGCTAAAAGCTTTATTGTCATTTTTTATTTTGTCTCCATAAAGTTTGCACAAAACTCCTATATAATATAAGGTGATTCAATAAACATATTTGGCTTAAAGTTTTTCGATTTTATTTTTATTTTTTTAGTTTTCAATATTTAATATTTACTTTTTTACCAATGTCAATACAATATAATATTATTCCAGTTGTATATTTTACTGTTTATTTATAATATATAAATTTATATATATATATATATATATATATATACATTATACAGTGTATTCAAGCGACTTGTATTTGTTTTACGAACGATATCGTGAATTATTTTGATTATTATATAGACGGTTGCTTTTTGGGCTCGTTTAACTGCGTTTCTTGCTACATTATTATACTGAATTAGTGATTCGTAACATACACGCACACATTCATTATATTATATTATATTATCGTACAAAATACTCGAATGGAGTATATATATATATATATATATATATATATTTAATCCGGTGACAATGGAGTTAAATCTGAACCAGTGTTTATGGCGTATATAAATACCACGATAATCGTAATCGAACTGAATAATATCATAACATAAACGTAATCGTTTTCAATTTTATATCGACCGAAACGCATTTTACGCATTATGCGTAAAATATCGATGGACGTAATAATTACGATAAAAAAAATATATATCATTCTCTTGATATTTATTTAAATATTTGCGGTAATATCACCTTCGTATCGATTTTTTTCTCACAGGAGGTATTAATAATATTGTAGGTATCAATAATATTGTACCACCTACACTTTGTTTTAAGGGACATAATTACAACACGTAATGAGGAATATGGTATAGAAATACATGTAAATTATGAATAAAAATAAAAATAAGTATATTGTGAAATAGATATTATTATCTTTGAGTGGAACGGCCATAATATATTTGTGATGGCGATGGCGCTTAGTATACCACACGTAGATGCACTCTTGTAGATAATATTCTGGAACTTTGATTTGTGTTTATTGCCACGTATATGGTAGACAAAACAAAAAACTTAAATTATTATTATAATTATTATTGTTAATTTTTTTTTAAAGGTTTTCGGTCGCGGATCGTAATAACGTTTTTCAAGATAACTCATACAACGTTCAAGTTCGAGGCAATAATTTATTTAACATTACGACGATTACGTCTTCTTTACTGAAAACGCGAAACATAATATTTACCCGTGTTTGTTGTCGTGCAATTTTATTACGTAACATAATCGTCGAGCAAAACGTTATCGACTAAACTCATGTGTGAACATACTCGAAATATTGCTTTGTAAAAAAAACATTTTGTTCGATATAATATTATTATTATCATCGTAAATGTGTGCATGTACCTACGCTTTAGCGTGTGTGTATTACGTATCAAAACGAATAGTAATAATATCAATTCAGACGCATACACATTATAATATCATAAGAGTGTTTATATAACTGTGCATGTATTATATGTAATATTATACCGTTTAAAAAAACACACTTGTTAGAGGGTGAAATATATATATAATATACATAAATAAATAAGTAACTTAATCGACTGTGTAAAATATTAACATAAAACACAGATAAATTATGCAGAATGTAAAACTTAAATGCTATTTCCATTATTTTTTTAGTATCTTCTTAACTTACCCTTCTAAAAGGGTTTTTGATAATGAGTTTGATACATTTTAATTTAGAGCGATAGCATATGAGATATTCCACAAAGAAAACAAAGTGTTATCTAAAACGATTTTTTTTTTTACATACCAATGGACATTATTATAGCACTCCTAGTTAATTACTTATTTCCTTTAAAAAACTCGTCTCTGTCATATCAATTATTAAATTACGGAGAAAATCTTATTATAAACAAATAGTGTAAATTATAAATATAACAAAAGACGTTTTTAAAACAAAGTTTAAAGTTATCTTCGAGTTTGGTATATTAATTCAAACACAAAGCCATTTTGAAACACTGCAAGTACAAAACAACGAACAAAGTTTAAAAACGACAAACTTTCAATAGTTTCCCGTGTATACAGTGATTATTATATTATAATAGTTTTGATGCACTAATTCATATTGACATAAATCTTCTATTATATTAAGGTCAAATAAAATATAGACTGTATCGTATAACAAAACTCTAATCATCAATTAAGTTTAGAAAAAAAAAAAGAAACACCTAACAGTATCTTTGGTTAATTTTCATAAAGAAGTTTGTTTTCGTGTAGAGAAAATTGAAAATCACATGAATTAAAATTTTATTTTACTCGGGTAATTAAAATGTACTAAGGCGGTTAATATTTTCTAGTATATTTAGGTTGCCAACAAAGTATAATGCAGTAGTTTTCAACCTTTTTATGTTAATGGCGCCTTTCTTATAACTATACAGTTTGATGAAACACTATAGTAATAATATAAGAAGCGAATAAAAAAGGCATTTTTATTTTAATTATTATTTTTATCATTAATTTATAATATAATTAAAAATTAATACCTAATAACACTTTATGCATATACCATAGTTACTGCACACTTACAGCCAGTTCGCGGTACACTTGTGTGCCGCAGAACACCGGTTGAGGAATATTGGTCTGACGAATAACATATTATTCGTCTAATTTATTACATTGTATATTATCAATAGGTCCATACATCTCATGAAATTATTTAAAAATTGTTTATATAAGATAAAAATAGTTTGAAATTAAAAAAAAAAAAAAAAATGTAATGTAATGTGAAAATTATACGTATTCAATATCAATTTTTCTATCGTATTGTAACAAGAAACAATCGATATTTAATTGGTTTTTAATAAATATGTTTCTTATTCGAGTCTAATCCTTGTCCTCAACTTAATTTAACCTTATAACAGACAATAATATGCATGGTCAATTTTTAATGTCATAACAAAACAAAAATGTTGATAAAAATTATATTTTTTTTTCATTATTCATAACCGTTAGCATTTTTTTTTTTTTTTTTAAATTTCAAAAACAGGCTATGTTAACAATTATTGAAATATATAAAAATTGATTTTTAAACGAGTAGTTAATTAGTTATAAATTATTTAAAGTTTAAATAAGTAAAATAAGTGTCACCAAGATACCATGCAAATTATTTTGGCGCACAACTTTTTTCATTAATACTTTAATAACTACTTATAAGTTACCTATAACTAATTAACTATTTGGTTGAAATTCGATTTGCATGTTTTGCAATTCTATTAGATAAGTGTACACAAAATATTCTGTCTTACGAAATAAAATAGAATATGTAAGCATTCATATATTATATATGTTAAAAATAAAAAATAGTAAAAATTACTTTAAAAAAAATGTTGTACAGTAAGAATAGCACAGATAAGTGAAAAAAAAAAAATTTCAAGAAGGTGAAATATTTCATGAAAATGTGTGCTTTACCCCTAACAGAATAAATATGTGTAGGTATTCTAATAATATTGTGCTATTATTGATTATCATCATAGTTTCATATTTTATAGATACCACATTTCATAATATTATCTGCCTGGCCGTAATTGTTTTTGATGAGATTGTAAATTTGCATGCTATTTGTTTCACTATAGTGGCTTTTTTGTGTACTTACTGAAACGCCAAAAATAATATTTAATCAAATTTGAATGATTCTAATCGATAAATCGCGTTGTATTTAACGTAAAAATAATATAACATGACAGTATAATGAAAGTTATAAATGTTATAATATATATATTTAAGCCTCGCACGATGAAAAGAGAAGTCTAGAATCGATTGACCATTGATGGATTGTTTTGTCTTTTTTGGATAACGTAAAGGTTATAGAAATATTTATCGACTAAAATAAACGTTTCGGAGATCATGTTATTCATGTTTAATATTATTTCACGGTCATTCCAGAAACATAAACGGGGTTATTTTACACCGCTTGCGCAACAATCGTGATCGATACCCATTCCTCCCGGTAAAAGAAGGTATTTTTTTTTTCCACAGAAGTTTTTTTAAATCTCATACAATGACAAATACTAGTACCTGATTATACAAGCAAATAGTATATTTGTCTTTTAGTATTCATCCAGATGAAATCGTGCAATCGGTCGGTCGGTACTATTTATATTTTGATATCGTGCTCGCTCTGGTCCCACCAGATGTTAATCCACGAGTATATATATATATAAATACATATTTATGTCTGTAGAGAAAAGCGAGAGGAATAATGTACCTGTACAATACTGACGGCGCAGAGGACTCGTTAATTCCTCCGCGTTCGGACCGTTTTCTGGTCCCTCGGGATCCCATTGGCCACATACAAACACGCGTGCGCAGTAACGACCCTCCCGCATGAGCCACGAAGGACCTCGAGCGAGGTCGCGGACGTCTCCTTTACGTATTCACTACGACTTCGGAAAATTCAACGGTCCGCGACAGGAATTTCTAATGGCGGAGCGTTATTATTTGTGGAACCTCCACCCGATACGATGCGACTTTAAACATATACCGCGCTGTAGCGTTAACATCAATATAGAATTTTATTATTATGAAATTAAATGATAATGTTATAATATCACACAAACCAAGTAAAATTGGACATTTCATCAAATACAAAGAAATATATTGCCAAAAATAAGTGTATAGTTGAATTTTTAGGAAAGAAAATAATAATAATAATATTATTGTTACAATATTTAATAATATTCTGTCTATAGCATTGTAATTTAATTAAGACAGTGTAACGAGTTGCATATACGCCTTCTTGTTAATGGGTATAGTTAAATATAAAAACTATGTTTTACTTTGGCAAAAAAGGATATTATTTAAACATTGATTAAGAAATTATTACCATGGCCAATCGTTTTATTAATTTGATATGAATCTACTTTTTTCAACAATATATTTTTTAGTCATAGTTAGATACATGATATGTATGCATATTATAAAATATAAATACAAGGTTTTACTAATAAAGTGTATATAGCTGTATATTATACATAATTTAAGCTCTTATTAATTAAATCTATGTAAGTTACTCACGAACAAAATAATGTAATTTTATTAATACAGCTTACAGTATAAAACTCAGACTTAAAGTTTTGTTTTTTAAATCACTACCACGAATGAATTAGTTTAATGTTAAATAATATCTACATGAAGTATATTATGCGACTTGTAAAATATATATAATATTATATGGATAAGTAAAAAATGGTCTGTTATTTATTATCTATAACATTTAATTCGATTTTGAAATTTTCAATGCATTTTGTCACAATTAAATATACAGCTTAAAATTGTTTTCGTAAATTGGTTTCAAAGATTAACTGTCTTAAAATTTAAAATCGCAAATAATATAACATTAATACACTATGTGCCTATGTCCATACAACTCATGGTGTCGAGACGATTGACTTTAATAATGAGGTCCATACGACTTATTCAAATATAATTTTTTTTTTTTTTTAAAGCAATATCATAAATTCATAAGGATGGAGTGTCGCGATTTTGTTTTGTTTTCTAAAATTTTGGGCTATAACTAATGAATTTCATGCACCACGCGTTTTTTCAAGTTTTATAATATATTTTTAGCCGAAATGTATACTAATCTATTAAAAAAATAATTTGTGATTAAAAGCTGGAAAAATTCACTAATCGTAGATACTTAACTACTACCAATCAAAATGGATCCAAATATTTAGTTAAACTTTCATCGTCTATACGATATTTATAGAATACAGGCACCAAGGAGTGGATTATTCCAACTCATTTACACATTGAAAAATCTCTACAGTAGATACTCCACTGTGGAAGTTATTTCTTATGACTTTCGTTTTTTGGAGAAAATCAAATTTGATTTTGATTTTTTACAATAAATATAGATAATAGTAACTATAATTTTAACATTTTAATTTAATATTTAGATTTAAATATAAATTATAAACTGAAATAGAATTGTTTTTATTTTATTATTTCTAGTTTATAATTTTCTTTTAGAACATTCAAATTTGGTAACTCGATATAAAGTTATATAATATATTTATAATTTTATTAAACTGCTATAGAATTACGTATATAATGTTTTTTTTATAAAATTAGAACTAATAAATAAATAAATTCTAAACAATCATATTTAAACCATCTATAATTTAGATAAAAAGTTCAAACATTTCATATTTTATGTATATAATAAAATATACATAATATAACTAACTTAAGATGTGTCTTATCAATACATCTTGTAATAAAGTGATATCCGTTTGTCATCAAGTATATCAGTCGTTACATTAAAGTAATAACACAAAATATTGAAAAATATAATTTTAAAAACATATCACTTATGAACATTTATTTTTATTTTTTATTATTATTACAAATATAGTATTAATTAAACCGTCTACTACATTATTAATTGTTTAGTGCCTGGTCAGTTAATTACCAATTTATCAAGTGTCGTTCGAATGTCAATTTAATATAGGGATTTGGTTAAACAACACGCCATTAATTATTGTTTACGTTTCGTTACAGATTCATAAATTATATGCATATACTACAGCTGTATAGAAAACTGGAAATTATAGCATGCTCGAGGATTAGTAGCACGACTTTTCTTTAAATACTTGTTTCATTTTTACAAATGTGGTAATTAATAATTATTATACTAATATTACATAATTGGAAGAGGTTTTGTAGAACGCATCAAATAAAACGTGTTGTGAGGGAAAACATGGCAGTTTGCTGAACGTTTTAACATTTATTTTCTATTCAACCATTACACGGATGTCATGGATCATTTTCAAAAGCTGGTTTTTATGGTATTTTGATTGGCGTAGTTGCTTTGATGAGCAGTTAACGATAAAGGAAGTAAAAACGGTCTTTTAAGGCTACAACTTATTTATATAAAGTGGTTATGAGAGGAAAGTTTACACTTGAATCATCTCTATATGCCGATACACCATTTAAGACTAACTCCTTTATTCTATTGCAAGAAACGGTTGTTAGGTTTATTTGAAAAGAAAAAAAATTGCTTTTAAATGGCGTTAAAGTCCGGTGACTGCATAGCATACTAATTTAACGAACTCTAGTGAACAATATATTCCAACAATAATAAAATTCTGTAACTTGAGTGACATATATAATAGGCAATAACAATAATATTAATATTTATTGCGTCGAACAATGTGTACGACATACAATGTATATTATATTACAATATAGTTGCAACTCGCTTTAAAAATAATACTTGTTAGCAAGTATATTTCATATTATACAAATTATATATGTACTACATACATTTAGATTAAATGCACTAATAATAAATTACAGTTTAAACTTTAATACGCTATTACATATCATGATACGTTCTAAAAACCAAGTAGCTTCCGTAATAAGAAAAAAGTAAAAAAAACCATTTGTTTATTCCAAAATAATTTATTCAAGTATATTCGTTATCTTGGAAAGTAATGATGTGCTAACAAATAAAGGCCTTTAGGTCTTATAACTTTAAAACTTTTGAAACAACTTATAACATTATTGGTATAAGACTTTATAACTGTTTTAGTTGCAAATATTAGTTATAAGTAAAATTAACATTTTTTTTTCTACATTTATATGTGTAGTAGTCATGAATAGTTTTATATTAGTAAATTTGTATATAAATGTACAATAAGTAGAAATATGACTATTTATCATAAAAGCATTTCAATATAATCGTATTAATTTAAATCATAAATTAATGATTTTAAAAATCGCATGTTATATTATAATATGAATCATAATTATTTTCACCGAAAACAAATAATTTCCTTAACCAAAACTCTGCAAATACTTTCAATATTATAAACGATTATCTATAATAACCTTTCTCGACTTGAGGTACGTAATAAAGAATGAATTGGTGGATTAATTGAAATTTGAAGTATTCGAAATTATTTGTTATTTAGGAAATGTTTTATATAGTTATTACAATTGAATAATATTTAGTACGTAAATAAAAACCAGTATTTCATAGTATAAATATGAATAAATTCTTAAAATTGTTTGTTAATAAAATAGCTTTTTAATTTATTACATTATTTATGTGAAAATTGATGAATTGTTAATAGGAGTCACGAATGTCAATGGTGAGAGACCAAGAATGATATGAATAAATACCGTTTGATAAAACGCTAATTTATAACTGTTGATATACATATATTATATATATTATAACCTGAAAAATGTCAGTATTACGTAACTTAAATTACTTTAATTACGCGGTAAAATAATAATATCAAATGTATTGCATATTAATACAGTGAGTTCCGTTTAATGTGATAACATTGGTTCAGATCATTTTGATTCTATTAACCAGTCGATTCTAGATTTTTTTTTTTTTAATGATTCTATATTTATTCGCTTGCTTAAAATAAAATAAAGTAAAATAAATACATTTAAAATAAAGTACAGATACTATCTATTTTCAACTGTACTTGAGAATCTACTAATTTTGTTTTTTATTAGCTTGAAATTAAAATTCATATTCAATTAATATACATAATATATAGTACACTATTTAAAATTACATAAATAATAATAAACGTACATTGTACCTGCAACTATTAAAACGAAGGAGTAAATCTTTTTTTTTATTTTATTGTTAATCCTTACGTTTGTTTGACATTTAAGAAAAATGTTTGATCACGAACTACATATAGTGAACTAAACGACACAGTTATAAAATGTACAAAGATAACTGAACGACATGATGTACAACGATACATTTTTACACTCTAAAATGTTTAAAAATAAAATAAATCTTTTAAATTAATCAGTTGGAAATACCATATAAACGATAAGAATGTTTAATGTTATCCGGTACTTGGTGATTCTAATTAAAGGGTAATTTAAAATTTTTAACATAAGATTTGGTTAAGGATTTTCAATTTTGATTCCAATAAACCAGTGATCACATTAAGCGGAACTCACTATATGTTTTAATTGACCATTATATAAAACATTATTGTAAATAACAATAAGATATTCATTAGATAAAAGTTATGTCCAAAGAATAAGATATTAAATTTACACTGTTCAATATGCGCGTGAAAATTATTGCACGATAAATGCATAATATACAATATATAGATACAAGTATTTTTTATGTTTTAAAATTAGTTTCCACATAAGTAATTGTGGAATTGAGCTTATCGATTTACAAGTATACCATGTACCACGAGTATTTTATTCACTGTATCTGTGCCACACATATAGTTAACTTTATGGGTTACATAAAATTTTACAGATAAAAAATAAATATAAAATATATTATACTCCGTGAGGGTAGATGATTTGATCATAATCATTACAATATATTGCATAAGGTATTATATTATTTGAGTATCTGATCTACTTCGGTAGCTTTCGATATCTCGTGTATATAATATTAAGTAAAACATTATAAAAGTTTAAAGTATACGTGGCGGGAGTGGTGGAGATGGCGGTGGTGTTATGGCTCGATCGGAGTATATTATTATCATAATTCATATTATGTATGTATGTATGTGTGTGTGTATGAATATAGGTATCTAAGACATGCACTGGTGAAAACCGTTAGTGATGGATGACCAGGGCGCGAGAATCTAGCCTCAGACAATCTAGCGAGCTCACGCGCGGGGGTGTTAGGCGTCGACGATGTATTGCTCATCTGATTGATGAGTCAGAGCGGGACGGATGGCGACGAGTGATGGCGGAGGATGAACGGGGAGAGAGGCAGCAGTACAGGAAGCGAGGACACTACGAGAACAATTGCAAAACAAAATGAGTGATGTTTTTACCCGAATCTCGTTCCGGCACGTTTAAGCGAAACTGTGACTCAGTTGACTACCCCACGGCTACAACAGTATCGCGGTACGTCGTCGTGTTTTTACAGTCTAGTCGTCGGCAGAACAGAACATTTTTTAACACTCATTCGAATCGTACGAATTTTCCACGGCCACAGCTTGCGGCGTGCATGGGTGTCTCAGTATAGGCCGCGAACACGAAAGCACGCGATTATCGTTAGGCTGAAGTTCGTAATTATTACACAGTCGATCGTGTATGAAACGTCGGATTTAGCGGGGGTGCAACGCACAAGTGTTATAAAGGCAGAGGTGGTTTTAGAGGACATAAAACGATGTCCTAGATTCTCTAAACCGACAAGGAAAAAATATATATTAGCCATATCGTTTAACGGTCGAGAAAACAATTATTTTAAAGCGTCCTTAGATTTAAGACCGGCCGACACTGTCTGCTCGTCGTAATACCGCGATCTAAGCGCAAAAACGTGTGCGGCTAGCGTGATCTGCTGCGACGGATTGGCCCGGTTTTGCTCGGGACCTCTGCAGGATTTGTAACGTAGTGGAGGTGGTTTTTCAGAAAACACACAATATTGTTATAATAACACGCGTGCAGCACACACTGCGGTTGCCGTTGCGTTCGTTTTTCGTACATTATTCTTTACCGTAAAAACTATACCGCACGGACGGGCATCGCGTCGATTGACTTTCGCTGCGCTGTGCGTCCGGAGAGACGTACATATATCTAAGTATATACGCGATCCGAGCACCGGAATGATTGATGACCGTTCCACAGCGCAGACGGGGATGTACCACACCGGACCGATCCTCGTCGTCTTTGCAACGTCGTTAAACAGCGAGAGCGTACGGGACGGGGTGGAAGGAAAGATCTATAATACATTCGCGCGCACGCACGCTCGCACTCACACAGACACACAAATACACAAACACATATACAAACGCACGTACAGACACACACACACACACAAACACACATCCTTTGCACGCATTGGAGTGTATGCCACGCGAGACGGCCAAACACCACTCCCGCGGAATATTAAACGATCCTCGTCGGACCGACGACGACGACGACGGTCAGTTTATAAAATGATAAAACGGTGCACGTCCACCGCATGCGATCGCGCCCGTAATGCGTGACGTTCCCGATGTAAACGCCCCTCACCTCCTCCTTATCCCCCCCCCCCAAAAAAAACTTCACGATAATACGTAATGACAGTGACCTGTGTCTATTTTGTGCGCCGTATATCTAATATCATTATGTGCGAGGTATTTTCTCGTTTACGTTCATCTCCGATGTGCCGCGCGTTATCGCGTGTGCGCGGAGCGTATGATGCCGCGGCAGTGGATATAAGGTTTACAATGACACAATGTTATAATATCATCAACATGGTTATTATTATTGATATTATTATCATTACTATTACTATAGATCAAACCGAGTTGAGATTTAGCCAGATTTCCGGACATTATTTTAAATGCCACTTACGCGCGTATTTAAATTTTAAAACAAGCACAAATTTGCACGACGAAATCCACCGAAACGATGATTTGAATAACATTTGAATTTTATGTCGGTTTGCTGTGAACGAATCATAAAACATATTACCTATTGCAATTTCTTAAATTATAATAGGTACTCGTGTAATACATAAAATATAAGTTACATTATATTTTCGTAAAGAAATAACGGTGTGTAGTTGAGTAATCGCACAACAAGTGATACATTTTACTCGGTATTAATGCAAATTTTAAATTATAAAATAATATTTTTGAATAGATAAAAAACAACAACAAGTATAAACTACGAAGTCCCCTCTCACAGTGTAATATTTTTTAATAAACATTCTAAACTTTAACATTTTGTAAGAGGAATGTGTAAAAACGTGTGTTGTATGAAGTTGTTTAGTTAATTGATTATTTTGAATAAAATATAAATATCATTGACAATAAAAATCTATGAAATTATGCTATTCACTGTCAATATAATAAATTAAATTGACATGGTGTCCAGAGATAAAATGTAAAATATTATCAATCGTTTAATGATCAAAATAAACTAAAACATAAGTGAATTAAAAAATTTGGCTTTTAAAAGATTTTTCCAAATATAAAAAGGTTTAATGTGAAAAAAAAAAACAATTTTTTGACAATTGTCCTTAAACATTTTTTGAACCGTAATCATAGTATTATCTTTTTTATAGTTCCAATTCGTGAATTAATAATTTCTATAGAATTTAACTCCAAATTTCCACCGATAGTCACCAATAATATGTCTATAGGTAGATAAGTTTTATAATTACCCAGATAAAATACTTAATGTTTCATAGTATTTTATTAAAATAGAACAAAAATTTCAAAAATCTAAAATAAATGGAAATACATCTAATATTTATCTGATCACATTTTACAGTTGGTTATAAGATTATATTTGATAAATGATAAAGTTTAGCAGACTTCAAAAAGTGTATGACGTGAAGAAATACTCTATAGTTTTGACGTGATAAGACGTGTATTTGTTTATTACATGAAGAGTTTGACAGGAGGGGGGGATTTCGACAAAAACAAAACCCATCGACACAACATTTGAAAATGGGTACGATACCGTCGTAATCGTGATTTTATTAAATATTATCTAATATTTCATCTTAGTAAGGTTAAGTCAAAACACCAAAACAATATAAAAACACACCCGTTCAAATTGTTTAACTTTGGACATAACGACGCAATGACGACGATTTAACGGTAAAGTGTACGATTTTTCATTTTTAATAACGCCGATCGTGTAACTTTGGAACTCGAAAAACGGCGACGGCGATGGTGGCATTCCATCATAATACATATGTATATATATATATATATATATATATATATAATATATGTCATGTATACAGTTTTAGACATATAAACATAAAAACAGCTCGAGGATTCTTGGTGGAAGGATTTTTCTCGACAAAAAGTTTATACACCTAAAGTTTTGATTGGTTTCGAAAACGAACGTGATAAAATAAATAATACGAAAATGCCAAATACTACGACCGCCTGTGCGTCGCGTAACATAATACTACTACTAATAATAAAATCGGGTATAATATTTTCCGTCACGATACACGGACTATATACGAACATATATTATTTATTATTATCATCGTAGATACACTTGACAAATTCCAAACGGCATAATATGAACTTAAATATTTTGGTGCGTTCAATAAAAAAACGATCCACGGTTTATTATATTGAAACAGCGTAGGTAAGTATATCATGATTAAAGACAAGTCATATCAGCCATTTTTCAGAATTCTCTTCCACTTACAGTAAACCATGAATAATATATGATGTAATCCCAAACATATTTTGTAACCTTATTAAATCCAATAGGTTGCAAAGTGTAAAATTAATATTATGTTTTCATTCAGCGTGTTTCTCTTTGAATTCCGTCCACTCACTTTATCGTAAGCTACCTACCAACTGACATTGAGAGGGTACAATAATCAATATTCGAGACGACTTATAATCTACGTTCTTTTTGAATCATAGGAAACTAAGTCGCGCTTAGATAATGATATGTATAGTCTATTGACTACGTTAATAATATCAAATTTGTAAGAATTTCAAAAAAATATGTACGACGAAGATGTAAAATTATAAACTAAAAATATCAGATAATCAATTAAACATTAACTTAATAACTTTAATACGTTATATAAAATAAAAATACCAAGTAAAATATCAAATAATATTTCGACAATAAGTGCAAAATAATTGTAAGAAAATCCAATTATATGTCGTAAAAAGCATTCAATGGAAAATTTCGAGTAGTTGTCACTTCAAAATTTCTCCTTTTAAAATGTTCCATTGCAGACTGTATATTAATGGAAATTGATATTTATAATCTTGTTGGTGGCGATGTGCATATTGCACGCTCATAGATAAAAAATGGAATTGATTTGTAGAGCATATATACTTGCGCAACATTTTTAAAATAATAATATTCGTTCTTATAAAATGGTTTTAAAGTTAATGATAATTAATTAAATATTTAGTACAATATACATAAATATTTGGTATTCTATTCAACAATCTAAAATATGGTTTTAGCCGTGTATTGTTTGATTGCTAAATAAATGCACAATCGATGTTTACATGCCATAACAATAGGTATCTGGTAATTATTGTTCATACAGATATTTTTGAAATGAATGCAATTCAAATCGAATTGATAAAATATTATGAATTGCAGTTAAGTACATTTAATATACCAATTATTAAAGCAACGAACTATAGATGGTATTTATTATTTTTCATCTAGTGTTAAATCAAAATAAAATTTGGGGTCTTCGTTAAAAACTGATCGCTTCAAAATAATCAAAAAAAAAAAAATAAATAACTGTTTTAAATGCTTAAGCCCCAAAACTTCGTTATTAAAATATCAATAAAAACTCCCGATATGCTACAGATATTAATCATATTATATTTAAACTTTATAATAGGTAAATTTACTTTAATTTCAAAATAACAGAATAAAATAGATTATTATCATTATAAAATGATCCATGCTGTACAGTTCATAATACGAATACAATATTATTCCGGTTGTAGCATCTTCTTATAATATTATATGATATTAATATATTATATTGTTATTATTATTATTATAATATAATGTGATAGATAAAAATCAAATTATCTACTGCATTACTGTAAGTAAAATAAATTATTATTATATGAATATAAATGTAACATAACATAAGCTCATTTTCTGCTAATTATACTCAATAATATTCCTAAGCCGATAAACTATCTTCGCTCAAAATCATTTTTCGTATACAATAATTTATTATTGACTTAAAAGTTAACCCATACAATACTGTTAATTAATCAATGATGATATGCACTCAACAACTACGGTATACAGGACATCAGTTACATATACTTCTTACTTTCTTTTTGTATTATTTTTACTTATTTTCTTGTCAGTTAAATTTTAAACATGCCGAATCAAAGATAAAGTTACATGAAAAATGGTTATTTCTAATCGTTAAAAACGCACGCACATTTATTTTAACTATTATAAATTATAACACACTCATTAACGACGAAGTATTAAATATTCCATTGCGTTTATACCAAATAGACCTGTGCGAGCATCATATACACATTAGTTTACTGCTTCAGTGCGTACACAGCATACACTGCAGACGGTGTGAAAGCTTCTGATAAATTAAGATAAGTGAATCAAAATCACACATAAACATGAAAACTGCATGTTTTATCGTTTGATACTTAACTGTAAGAATCTAGTTTTCTTGTACATAATACCAAAAGACATTTTATAATATTACTTTATTATGTGATTTGAATTAACTTCGAAGATTTAAAGAAAAAATAGACTGGTGTGTCGTTCAAGACGACATAGCTTGCGTCATATCATAGGATAACGATTAGTGAGTTAGTACCACTCTACATTGTTAGTGAACATCGTGTTCAATTTGCGTTTCGATATAATATTTGGTTAGGTAATTGAAGTTTGTCGAATAAATTTCCTTTGACGATACCGTTGAATTTTGAAAACCATATTACATGCGGCTAATAACAGCACCGTGCATTATTAATTATAACATAACAACAATAATATTATTATTACCACAATTTCCAGTTAGTATAGCGAGTTTTAATATCAAAATATCTGGTCTGGATCAATCGCATAATAATATGACAGCAATATAGTGGCCAAGATGAGAGGTCGTGTATGAATTCCAAATTGCTCGAACAAAAAATTAGTCCCTAATTAATTTATCTTTTACATTCATTTCCATGTACTCCGTTCGCAAACTAGGTTAACTCTTTTCTAAAGCTCTGAATTCAACATGTTTGTGTATAATTGATTTAGAATTAACGTACAAAGTTTTAATTGGTACTAATTTAGGTACCAACGGATTATTATACTATTGTAGGTCAAGCCCTTTTTGGCGTGCAAGGATATTATTATACTGTAAACTAATTGCAGTGCGTGCATGCATTTATTGCATTGCCGAAATGAGTGTAATACAAAATTAATACAAATTGTACACCATAAATAATTATATCTGGCTCGCAGTCAAATGATCATTTACCGATGTTATCGAGTACGCTTACGCGCTTCATGTCATGTATACGTATCTTGCATTTTTATCCTTCCGAGAATATTCAACATTTTAAGACTCTTCTTGTTTTAAATAATATATTTCGTTCACTATGCAATAGTGAAACAGTAAATCAGAATATGATAATATTATTATAATTTTCGCGGAAGTTTTATTTTACGCTAAATTAAACGTCATTATACCTATACGTAAGTTCATCGTACACTTAAATTCTACAAAATATCAAACTCACTAATACCGTGGTCTGAATTGTGATTTCCACACCAGCGCTTGTAGAAGTACCTTCTAAAAATTATTGAAAACGTGCGTAAAATTTCATTTTAACGAAAAATGGAAATTTGATTATTATTAGCTATTGCGAATATCATGTAAGATGTAACGTGTTTCCAGTTACAGTGCCCAAGTAGCGGTGAAAATTACTTGATTACGGTGATCACTAAGCTACTTTTATTTTTTTAATTAATATTGAGATATATATTACAATTCAGGAACAGTATGAATGCATATAATATAAGGTATTCGTATAATATGTAACCTACCAAGTGACAAACGAGTTTAGTATGTGACCTACCATGGCGATTATCTGTATTATGACAACCTATGTTTGATTATCTTTATAATTATTAATTGTATTTTACAACATCCAGTTTTTACCAATAGATAATTTGTAATTCAAACATTATACGTTGTTTGATAATATTTTCAGTAAGTGTTCTGTCGTTAATCGTAAATTACGTGTATTTGAAATTTTAAAATATCAGCAGTAGCGAATTGTATATAATAATTTCCTGTGATAAAGCAGTGTTAGAATTTTTACAAAAGAATTAGCTAATATCACAAAATAACCAAACTAACTTATGCCATACATATTAAGGTAATACAAGCGTCTACATCAGAAAAAAAATATTGACTACGGATGAAATTCGAGAAATAAACATACGATGTATTATAATAAGACATATACATCAATAGCATGCACATGCACGATGAAATTCAGTTTGGGTCGAATACTAGAACTCATTTATTATTGGCCACAAAATTTATCAATTAAAACTGTTCCCGATTCATTGGTCCACTAAGTCACATACTAAACGAATACCGAGTATAATATACTCAATAGCCAATATTCATGTAAGAATAAAATAATTGAGTTTCACTGAAAATCCAATAGAATCTTTTCGACTTTGACCAGAACACAATGACTGGAAGGTTGACCATATTTTTATGATAAAACGAGGTAATATAATTGTAACTCAATAAATGTTTTTTTGCCACTAAAATATCAACAAAATAAATTTAAAAATGGTTCAAAGATAATTTTTCCCACGTGCGTATATGTCAAAATCCCGTTGCTACTGTAGGAATACTGACTTTTAATAATTTATACTAGAATATATTCACACGAGAAAGCTATTTTAAATTGTCGTGTGGAAAACAAAAATAATAAAATAAAACATTTTCTTGAAATTATATAATTTAGAAATATGCGTATGCGTAGAGGATAAAGTTAAAAAAAACACTCACATCTACAATTGATTCAATAGTTTCAATCGCTACAGTAAACAGTATGTACAATGCATCATCCATATCTTTCACTTAATAAACAATTGGGGAAATTAATGTATTTTTTCAGGTGATATTAATGATCATTAATTAGACGCATAATGTAGTGCACACAACTGATACACGCCTACGCTCAACCAGGAAGAAATCGTTTTGAAATATCTACAGTTGATATTTTACGTACTATAAGGGAAACACTGGATATAAGGTAACAGATATCTGTAAAATATTACTTAGGTACTCAATAATTTGATTGTCGTTATTTTTTTAGCCACGAATTTGATAATTACTTTAATTTTATGTATTTTGGATATATTATTATAACAATATTATATATAATTTTTTTTTAAATTTAAACACTCGTTATGTTACCTCAAATGCAATTTTCAGCTCAAAAACTGTATTTTTTAGTGTCATTCAGTCGAGTATGACAAACGTCAATTATTGTGAAGGAGATGAGAGCAAGTCAATAATTATATAGATACATGTGTGTATAAAAAAAATCTTTATCACGGGTCTACTGTGGACCGTCTACCACTCATCTGTTTTATTTGAATTAGGTGCTTATACAATATTTTAATAACAAAATATTTGGTTTATTGCATTTAAAATTTTTCAAGTACTTATACAACTTTTTTTAAATTATTTTTTTTACTATGTCATTAACGGATAAATTTTCACTTCCAAATGTTCATGTAAATATTATGTGTTTATTATTAATTTAGGAATATATTATTTATGTATTTATTTGACCATATATATATATATGTATGTTTCCTATAAGTATTACTAATAATGGGCATTTTTTTTTTTATTATTATTAATCAGAAAATAATAAATATACGAGTCATATTGATCAAGTAAATTGGGAATTTAAAAAATTAAGATATAAATTACATAATTTAAATAAAAATAAAGTCAAATATTTAAAACGTTTCACAACTTACGCTAACACATGCTATAGTAGATATCATGTAATTATTAATAAAATTGAACATGCATTATAATACATTAAATTAACTATTTTACATTGATGTTGAACAAAAGTTTGTGTATACAATTTAGGTAGTATAACATACACATATATCTTGTTCTGGGGTTTTTGAAATATTCTATATGAATATTAATTGATTTTTAACAAGAGAGAAAAAACTATTTACCGAAGTATAGCGAAAAATGAATAAAAAAAACATCTATGCATCATTTCTATAACACGCATAATGTTTTGATGTAATGGAAAAAACCCATTTTTTAAATTAATAATATATGGCATGCAGTATTTAAATTTATAAAACGAATATTTATTCTTCTCAGTTACCTTAAATTTATGATTTATTTAAACATTTACCGTTGTAATATAATATAATCCAAAATAACAATATTTTTTTTTTTTTATATATATAAATAGGTTCAATATTATAAATTTTTTTAATACTTAAAACACCAAAATTCTCTAATAATTAATTCGTCTGTTTACTATTAAGCAGCAATAGGTAAACTGGTGAGCATATAATTATATTTTGTTTTTATACATGAATTATATTTTATTCGATAGGTAATAAATTACTGTACATACAAATTTAGCAATCTGAATTCGATTATACAACATAAAAGTTATATTTATTTGTCTGTTAATATATATGATATAGATATTATTATAAGTTATTGTGAAATACATTATTGAACCAATACAGTATTATTTTGAATACAATTTGAACAGAAAATAGAAACGTAAATAAAAATATGTTCTCAGTAAAAATAAAAGCTACGAGTTTGCAGGAAGGTATGTCTTTAACACTAAATATATTATATTATTCCACTGTCTAATAATGTTATAAATCTTATGAATTTACTAATTTTAGTTTGCGAAAGAGGCGTTATATTAAACTGATTGATAACGAAATAAATGCTAAAAATTATTATACTATTACGTATAAAGGATGTTAATTGAATTAATAATAAACTTGATTATAATTATTACTAAAATATAATACCGTTTCAGATTTTTAATTTCATGTAATTACGGAAAAGTGAAAATTGATAATGAACTACGCGGCAATCTTGGCATATAGTTCATAACGTCATAGTATAAGAGACTAAAACCAAGATAGATACGTGCAATGGTTTTAACGAAACTAATTAAACAAACTTTAATTTTAAAATAAAAAACGATAATCATTGTCACTGGTGTAAAAAAAACTCACCTGATGACTGATATTTTTAAATATTAATTACTATACAGTGATCAGCCGAAAACACATGATCTGGTACGGTGTAATGATGTTATAAAAATAAATAAAATATTCTATAAGGAAAACCTACAGTGAATTTTTAAGATACAATGATATTATTACAGAGCCAAATACATAGATATTATCTAGTCAGTTAGTACATAAAGACCTAACAACATAGCGTTATTAAATCATAACAATAAATTAAATTATTAAAAAATGGAGTTGTTCGATAACTTCTCGAACGGTCATTGCACCAACGACTAACTATAACCTGCACAGTTGCATGCATTAAACAGCAAAATAATGCACATTTCAATTTTCCTAATGGTTTTTTCAGTAAAATAATTGACAACATTACGCATGTACATCTATTAGCTGAATAAGAAACATTTTTAATGTGTTCGATTTGAAAACAACACTGAAATAAAGTTTATGACATACAGTATATTATACTTCTCTAGTATTATGTTTCGAATTAAAATCGCATATAAAATCTATAAATAAATAAGCGATCCTGTTTTCCTATTTTTCTTGAAGTGGAAAAACTGCGTATATTCCCAATTACTATTTATAATTGTATCTAGAGATGTAATACAAATTAATTTATATAGATAAAGATAAAGATAATAAATAATAAATAATAAATCTAAAAGTACATAATATTAGATATATAAAAATAGTAGATAAATGTGTTCATCATTTATTTGTTAATCTCATTCATAAAATATAAGTTTTAAAGTAAATTATAACATAACTTAATATTAGAATTTTTACAATTTTTCTTCCAATAAAATAATAAATCTAAAACTTAACTATTTATTAAATTAAATTAAGAATTTAAAAACTCCTTTACCCCTCCCCGTCATTCAGCGTGTGTCAGTGGTAACATTATTTAAACTAAAATAATATACATTTATATAATTAAAACAGCAGCATTAATAAGGAGGTTGTATAAAGGATTAAGCCTCTCCAATATCTAGCCTTGGATACCTAGTAGTATACTTTAAAAAAATATCACGTGATTGAAGCAGTCCTACTTGAGGTTTTTACCTATTAGCACCAATGCCATTTATAAAACATAGCATTTTAAATTAAAACAATACACTATATTGTGTTAAAATTATTTACAAAAGATTATATTCGGGTAATTTATCATTATAATATAGTTAGCGTCAATGTTGTTACTAGAGCTAACTGTTGATGAATTAAATCAACTAGCACTAGATAGAAGATATTAGGTACATACTATAAATTCACACCATGAATCATCTGGACAATTCAATAAATTTTATGAATACATCAAATGTCATCCAGATAAGTTTTTTGAATATTATAGAATGTCGATTACTTCTTATGATAAGCTATAGCTAGTAGTACATCTTCATGTTACCAAACAAATAACAACATTCCATAACCCTACTATAAGTGTTGAACACGGCTCACCATTACAATAAGGTAAATACATTTAATTATAAATAAATGAAAAGTAAATTTTGAATATGTATATAAAAAACCATATTGAAAAAAAATTGTATCTTGTAATGAAACACTATTTAACAAAAATAATACTTATTTTTATTATATGTTATAGGCAATATGAAAAAAATGCCATATTTCAACATATTTTATAGTTATTGCATACATTTATATTTTAATACAAATTTACTGTATTATTAATAAATATTTGCAATTATTTTATTTTTAATTATTATATTTATAAAAAAAAAAAAAAAAAGAAAAATAGTTCAAATTTTCAAATAAAATATAATAAAAATTATAAGAAAATTTACTAATTATTGTCAAGTTCTACATGTTAACTGGAGCTTAAGATTTTAAATAAAAATTATAATTTATTCAAGTACTAGTAATATACTTCTCGGAGTTAGTCATATTGAATATGTTGTGGAAAACTAATGGACAATTATTATTTTGATAAAGGCTATTCATTATTTATGGATAACTATTACAACAATGTAAATTATTGAAAAGAAAAATATATTGTACCAGAACTCTACATAGTAATGAAAAAGATAACCTAAAATAAGTTTAACTAAAAATTTAACAAGTATATAAAGAATGGAATATGTGTGGTAAAATGGAAAAATAGACATTAGGTTCTGAGCATAAATTCAGAATTTAAGGACGAAATGATAGAAATGACTAATCGACATGGTCAAAAAATAGACAAACCCTTGCAAATTTCCGAGTATAATAAATGTATATCATATATCGATCATTAAGATAAAAATAAATGATGTCTTATTATCTAGACAAACGTAAAGCATAAAGTAGAAAAAATTACATAATATAGTTATATTCATAAAAGGCGCCGATTGTGTGCTACGATAAGAAAAAGAAAAGAAACTATTATAATAAATACTATTCACGATCTAGATAATGGTTGAATTCTTGTTTTGAAAACTTTTATACAATAATTATTATTCAATTAGCATTTATTAAAATTTAACGAATTATAATTAATAATTAATAAAAAGCATGTAGTTTTTTATCGGAATTCTAGCGAGTAACCGGAAATATTCAAAAACCATCATTAGTATTGTTACGTATGAATTGAAGTGCACACCTGACAATAACAATAGTTTAGAGTAAATTATTTATTTTCTTTTGCTGTAACTATTATTATTATAAATTGACGGAACAATTCAGAAATTTATCTTGATACGAACCTTAAATCTGGAATAGTATGGGAGAGACAAACGACATACTTACACACACGTCAACGTCGCGAGAACATCACTATAGCTACAACTTAAACCGTTAGATACGAAATCATGTAAACGGTTAAAATAGATAGATACTTACACAATATTATATTGACACACAAGTCACTCGGTGGTTGATGGATTAAATTATTTAATATTGACGTTAACTCTTTTCTTCCTATTACAAAAAATATGATTAAATCGGAAGGTATTGGTATATTATTTTAACAGTCCCGTTTCAATAGATTTTTATTTCTCAAGGACGTCTAAAAATGTTCTTTTTTTTAACCGCAGAGTGTTGCGAATAATCTGAAGGTACCGATAGATGATATTGGTTTTTTAATTGAATTTTTTTCAGATACCTTTCCTGCTTTTTTTTTTTTTTACTACTATATTTTAAAATTATCATGTTATTATAAATCAGCGCAGATCATTGTTATATTTAAAAAATAAAAATAATCTGTACCTTAAAGACAACGAAGTTAAATATCTGGGGCTGACGATTTACGATCTAGGACAAATGGACGCGGCCATTTGAACGCGAAGTCATTTAGATGCAACCGTTTGAGCGCTAGTACATTTTAACACGAGAACAAAATTAATAATTATAATTAATATTATAGTTTTATCACGATATTAGGTTTTATTATACGTTATCGTCTAGACCAGTGTTGATTTATTTGTTTTATTATTATAAATATTTAAATAAAATGTATACTTATAAACTATGTTTTATGATAATTCTACTATAATATACGTATATTTATATTTTATTGTCATTGGTATAAGTAAATATAAAAAATTGAATAACTATAATTTTATCCTCGTGTCTAAATATACTAGCACCAAAACAGCAGCGTCAAAATGACTTGGCGTCCTAATAGCCACGTCCATTTGTTCCTGTTCGGACGATTTACGAGTATAATACCATAATATTATCTATTGGTAAATTTTACAAAAATTGAAAACCAACATAATACATAATATTCCTATATGAATTTATGTTATCATATCCCTTTTGAAAGTCCAATACCACCGGAATGTTAAACCAAGAGAAATACGCGAAATTCTACGGTAAGTCGGTTAAACGACAATAATATTATGTATTAAATCGTATTGCACCAAGAACTATGTACACTTCCATGTATTATACTGAATTTTGAATCGTTATAAAAGTCATAAGAGTAGTATATTTTCAAACACTATCTATCGTGTACTATGGTACGGATGAGGCAATACAATAAAATAGTTTATTAGTTAAATTGTTATATTTTATATTACATTATGGATCGTTAATAATGTAATAAAATTAACTGTTTTCGTTAAACATGATTTGTTTATTAAAATTGATATAGTCTGTAGAGTGTTGAGTATTAATAAATAAGATTAATGGAGGTACATTTTTAAACTCATTACAAATCGCTCTTTTGAATAATCAAATTCTTTTTCAGAATAATATCATATTGTATTTTGATTGAATGAGATAGTTAATAACTATATCACTTATATGGTGATATAGTTTAAATTATCAAATTATTGCATCCATCGTTCATTGTCCGTTTCAATTAATAATGTACATTAATATATCTAATATCTATTAGGTACACATCACAACATGAACAAAGCGATTAAATTTTTACCGCCTCTTTTTGATCACTTAAGAGTTTTAAGCTCCCCCTCCCATCGATATAATTCACAATCAATGCATCGGTGATATTATTCTTGACCAGTTCGACGGTTTTTGGGTTTACTTGGACTCTGATCAACCAAAAACCTATTATCAATGGGTTGAAAAGCTGTATTTTATTCCGAGTTTTTAATGAATACTACATACCTAATATAATATACCACATATACCTAATAATATAAATATATATAGTTATTCACATCCCAATCATCCCACTAACGTCATTTCGTTGAACCAAAAACATGAGCAGTAGTAGTAGACAGTATACTGTGCGTCAGCGGTGTTTTACCCCATACCATTGTAGTTCAAGTATGGTTTATAATACAAGACTAGGGTTAGATGTCGGATGGGTAGAAAGGGTGATTCTAAATTACTATCTCTCTGGTCCGTATCCAAATCGGGCCCCATAAAAATGGACAGGCATTATTATAATACTATAAATAGCACGGTTTTCCGTTTTTCGTTTTGTTTTACATTATTTGCGGCCAAAAGTGTACACCATAACAGCAGCCGTGATGGGGATTTTTGAAGTTACGGCTATTACAACACAACAATTACGGCTATACTGGCGGCTGTACGCTGTGTATATTACACTAGACGCGTTTCGATGTAAAACCAGAAAGAAGAAAAAATATTAATAAACACGAACAAACACCCCCGCAGTAACCATTATTATTATTTATTAGCCTCTCTAGAGGTTGCGATCGAAGTGGCGGCCAACACGGTCCATTAGCTATATTGTAGGCTTATTTTTACGCGTTTTTCATTCACCCCCGCAAACGGTCATTAAGACAATCCGTCGAGTAATCGAAAACACGATCAAACAAACAGTCCCTTGAAAGCGACTCGAACAACAGCTTTTATCTAGAGTGAGAAAAGTGTATAAGAACATCGAGGGTCTCACCAGATAACGAATAGATTACACAGATTAGGCCGACAGTTTTTGATTGCGCATATACACGCATGGTCGTGGGACTAAGAATACGGGATTTGCCTGTCTGAAAGATTCCAGGTGACTTTACGCAGTGCAGTATTTTTTATTTTTTATTTTTTTTTTTGATAAAACGGTGTTGGTGATCAACTTTCTGACAAGAGACATAAGTCGGTTTGAAAACATACGTCATAAACGTAATTTAACAGTTGCTATACCAATAATATTATTGCGATCAAGTAAAATATATATATATTATATTGTAAATATTTAAAACTTAAGTAAAATGCTTAAACATTCCATAAGCTAATAATACATTAATAAAGTATTGTAACAGTTATTATATGAACACGAATTAATATAAACGATTTTTTTTTTTTTTTTTTGTAGTACGAAATACTATTAACATTTGGTTAATACACTATTATTTATTAAACAGTACATTGATGTTGCAGAATTGATAACTTATACTATATAATATGACCTATAGTTATGATATTAAGTTTTCGAAGAAAAATATTAAGTCTTATATATTATTACGTTATGTAGATAGTGTAATTTATTATTGTAATTATAAGATATAATCGGTAATGCATAGAATATTATGAGTAATATAATAATAATATTGTTTTTTTTAATTTTTTTCATAATATATACTATAATTTTAAATTCAAAAATAATTGTTCAATAAATTTACAAATGCTAAAATGGTTTTAAAATTACTGATTAGGAAAAAAAAAAAAAGTAAAATTAAAATAAACTTCATCACTATTCGAATAAACATCCAATTTTATTTTTATTAGTTATCAATATCGACATTTAGTGATTATTATACCATAATATTAAGGAACTTTTCGTAAAGTTTTTGAAGTGAAACAAAAGAACACTATCGTATAATTTTTTGGAAAGCAGTTCGAATCACGGTTTTTCTATTAAATGTTTATAATACGCAAAAATTACCCCGATGAATAAAAGCCGTTTTATTTTCCTCAATTGTTAGGTGTCCTTGTGAAGCATTATTATAATACAAGGGGAAAATAATATTATTTTCATTGTTTGGCTTCCGAATCATTTTGCGTTCCGTTATACAGCGGCTACTTACCTCCAGGGCACTAATACCACACAAAAGTCTATTGATGCAGGTATTTTCACTGGAGCAGAGTAATTTGACAAAATTATGGTTTTAAATTAATTCAAAGAATTTAAAATTTAAACGATCTCTGCGTGTTTGCACACCCGGCCGGATTACGAACAAAGTATCCGGCCTCAGATACGTAAAATTATATATACGACTTTCCTGTTTAAATAACGTGTAAATACGCACTCTTTATTTCATCGCTTCTCGTCCCGGCTAAAAATAATAATTATACTAGCCGTAAACCAAATACTGACGGTATACAGTGACTTTGTAGCCGAATATCTCTCACAGAAAATAAAAATACATTTTGATATCGGTTCTTTTGCCGACGATTTGATTTTACGACTTTGTTTGATGACGTTCGATATTCCACGCACAGATTTACGTTATACATATTACGTATAATATTTATATTTTTTTTTCACCACGGGATAACGCGTCGGTAGGATATATTTACGTGGACGTGATGGTTTGGAAATTTAAAGACTTAACGACATTCAAACACATTGTCGCATCAAAGAATATGTTATCGACATTTTCCGCATACCTGACTAGCTGCATGCATAATAATATTCCAGACGAATAAAAAAAAAAAAAATGCTTACACACACACACACACACACACATACATACATATAAATGTATATGTATATAGTATTTATAGTAAAATAAAATATGGGGTGGAGTTGCCGAAAGGTGGGAACTGGTTAGGAAGTCCAATATTAAATAATTACTTTTTGATTTAATGTTAACATGCAAGTATAGTTTGCTTTTAAACTAACAAGTTATTTATATGTATTTTAATCAATTAATACAGCATCATAGTAAACTTATTTAGTAGGTAATAACTTAAATTAAAGTATTACTAAAATAATGTACTTTTACATTATTATAGTTACTTATTTATATTTAATCAAATAATATTCACTCTATGTACCTGTATTAAAATACTGAAATTTGATATTATTATTTTATTCAAAAATAAACACCATAGATATTTTTTTAAATAACTAATAATAACATAGGTATAACTAATATTTGAACTAAAAACGATTAAATATTTAACAAAAAAAGAAATGGTCCCAATTTGCTTGTGTTTTTTCATAATATGAATACATCGGAGTACCTATGTAGAATTATATAAAATGGATAGTTATAGTATAATTAAAAACAAACTACTAAAGCCTAGATAGATTTTACAATTTTAATTATATAAATATGTTAAAAGGTCGTTATATTCATTTCGTAACCTATATTGTCTTTTATTAAAGCATAAAATGTTACGTTCTGAGTAATCCATTCTAATATTAGAATCAATTGACATATAATATGATTTAAAAGTTAACAGTATGTTAAAAAGCCACATGTAGATTTCTTATGAGATTATAATTTCAACGCAAATTATGAAGATTTAAAATTATAAAACATGAACTATTATACCTATATACTTGTAAATATTTATAATTATTTTTATAGACTACGTGTGAATAGTAAGAAAATATTTTTTAACGTTACTTTCTTGGGTGTACCTATGTCCTATATCATGTACCTATAGTACATAATATGCATACAATGTGTGCTCAGTAAAAACTTAAAATTTAGTTTTAGCACTACATTGCAATACATTACATAAAAATAATACTTTGTCACACGAATATTTAATAATTGTTGTTTAGTATTAATTTGTCAATACAATAAGATAAGAAAAATTCATGGATTTTATATTTTTACTTAAAAAACAAATTTAAATATTAAAAATATTTATAAATAAAACCAAATAGAAAACATATTAAACCACATACCCGATTTTGATAGAAAATGTTTAATTTATGGACAATTAAAGTTATTGTTATTAATGTATACACGCTGTACATATTTAACTACATAATATTCATAAATATACTGTAGGTATGTATTTTTCATTGTTAGCTATAGAAGTTTATTAATTGGTTAACTCATTTCGTTTTTATTCTGATTTTTTATACTGTAAATTAATTTCTTACAATACATAAGATCGATAATAAACCTATAAATTTTATAATATACATTCAATACCAACACAAGAATTTAAAAAATGAAAGTATACATAAAAAAAAAAAAAAAAAAATGACATTAAAATTTAATGGCAAATTGTATTGCAATGAAATATCAAAGTTAGCACTATAAGCGTAAGAAGTTTATCATTAGTAGTCGTTAAGTTGTGAAACTATTATAATATACCGTGTTTTATAATGAACTTTTTATTTTTTTGGCATTTAATACAGTTTTATTATACACGAGCGAAATAGCTTTTAAGCTATAAATCTAATAAGTGATATTTTAAAAAAAACACATTTTTTAATACTTCATTTAATATTTAAACAGAATTATAAAAATATATATTCCATAAATTTAAATGTTTTATTAAGTCTGTGTAAACGATACATAATTTTTTTTTCGAAACGTCAATATTAATTTATTAAATTAATAAAATAACAGCCATATACATGCTATATCACTTATATCCATGTACAATAATGATTTTCAACGAATTAGTTGCAACCAAGTAAAAAATTATTTTATTCAGATCGATAAAATATTAAACTCATGAAAGTTTTCAATGTGATACATCGTAAGAAGTGACAAAAAAATATTATCGTTTTTAGACGCAAACCTTTTAAAAATTAATAAAACCACAAAGATCTATGATAGTACTCACCTACAATAAATCAATTATAGAGACTAGTAAAAACAAAATACATAATATATAAACTGTTATAGTTGGTAGTTACGAATTACAAAGTCGAAATATGATGCTACCGACAAATATACTAATCCGAATTTGCTCGTTACACCATACGACGTGAAAATGAAAAGTTTAAGACGTATCGAACTACAATGGTTTAGCAATAGGTACACAAAAATTATTCAAAACATATTTATTACTATAATTATTATTGTTATTACTATGTTTATCGATTTTAAGGTTTTACCGAAAATAATTTTAAAAATGATTTTACGATCGCTCACAAAAGCGTTATAACGATGACAGAATACAACGGTGTTAAAACGTAAAATACGTTTAAACGATTTGAATTTTTATTTTTTTACTTTTACTATCGTTGGTAAAACAATAATATAGTTCATAGGTACTTCGATTTTTAAATGTTTTGTACATCCTCGAATTTCTCAAAATAAATTAGACACCTTTGTCACCTAATGTTGAGGTTTAAAAATAATTAACTTAAACCAGCTGAGTTCGTTATTCTGAAGTGAGTATAGTTTAAATCCGCTGCGAAATTGTATACTTTTTTGTCACGTTACTGCATTTGGTATAATATCTTTACACGTTTTCATGCGTCACTTGTTTACTGTGCATTTTCGTACAACATTTAAACGGATCGTTAGTCATGAAACGATCAAATAATATAAGTCATAAAATTTAAAAATAATTATAAGTCTAACAGTATTTTTACTCGTGCATATTTAGTTTTCGATGAAAGGCATTGGTTGTTGACTTTTCGACAGCAGCCCGTACTTAATATATTGCAGTAAATATATTTATATATAATATATATGTGTGTATATTACAGTTTATTGAATAGTGCAATTTAGATGTAAGTATTTACATATTGTTTCATGACGATATAATACACCCATAATACGCCATGAACTATTATTGTAGGTAAATATGGTAACTACTACGCGGATTTCTGTTGTTTCAAACGAGTCAACTAATTCCAGTCCAAGCCCGATCACCTCGTACGACCGTTTATTATATACATCATATACAATGCATGCGTGATATATAGGGTATATAGCTGGATACACATATAAAGTGAAGCTGGTTTAACGTTTTGTCGGACAAGAGTTTCTCAATTACATCGTTCGCTTTGGCATGTAACATTGCGCTACCTATAACCTGCTTACACGTACACCTCTCTCACTCTCGCACACGCGAGCGCATCATATTATATCGGTCGAAAAGACCCTCTCGGTGAAACTATATGTGTATACGTGTTCAATAACACGCATCCTAAGAGGCCAAGGGACTGGCGCTAACGAGTATAATGATTATCGTTGTCACATATACACCCATACTTATATATTTATGTAGGCCATATATCACAGCATCGTCATCCCTTATCACCATTTCGTGAAATGTGCGATCAAGTCCGATGGTGTACCATGAAATGATTTCTTTTCCATTTTTCTATTATTGTATTTTTTTTATTATTATTATTTACCTTTCCGTTACAGTCACGAAATGGCTTACACCATCATCGCAATTACATCGATAGAACATTGCAAATAATATATATAGCTGTTTTTGAATTGCAAGTTTATTTAAACGTTGACATTTATTACAATGTTGATGAATTTTTAAACGTAAACCAACACGTTTAGTGTATCTAGATAAATTTACCATATTATCAAAGTACTATTATATGATATATATTTTAAAATTTTCGATAAGTTTTGAAAAATCAGTGAAATATTAGGTTTTGATTTTATTTGTATAATATACTATACAGATTTTAAACTATATGACGTGATATTTCGAGGGTGGACGCGTTCATTATTATTTTAAAAACGTAGATGTGAATCTCTGTCGGTCGGTCATCACGAACATTTTATACGTTTATGTATGCATAAAATATTGGTTTTTTCTCAAACCACGGTCCGGAGTCATCGACCACGACGTATAACCCGCAGTATAAATATTGTATTTACCAGATGCTCCTTATTTTATAATACATAATATTATTATTTATTGACAGTTATATTTTTAGATATGTCACGATAACCGATGTCATATGCTAATAACATGTTTTTTCGTCTGACGAATGTGCTGTTGGCGAATCACTACAACGATAATAAAAAAAAAAAAATACAATAAATATAATAATGCGTCATTCCTCGATGATTGTGAAGGTAAAAAATCGCATTTATCACGTTTAGATCACATGTATACTTATTCACCAAAAATTCACTGGTGGTGATGACAGGTGTATAGAATACGATATTTGACGTACTTCCACAGCTCTCAGCCAACTTATATTTCTATAATATATTTGCGCCAACAACAGAAATCGATTATTAAAACGAAACCAAATCATAACTATGACTCTATTTTCACTTAAATGCGTTATGATTATATTTGTTTGCACATTTAGCGTAGCATGTATCCATGCATACTGTTGTAGCCCATGGTTTCCTCAGAGGTTCTTGTTGTGTGTGCTCATTATGATGAATCGATATACATAACAAGGTTATTTGCTGCAACCTACGCAACGACGACGTTACCGCGGTGGTGGTCCTTCGTCGTCTATATGTTATGTATCACACGCAACAATGACACATTGTTCATGACATAATTCTGTTTGTGTCTTTTTTTCCTTTCCATTCTCATGGTACTTATATCATATTCAATACTCGGTGCCCCATCACGTGCAACGACCAGGACGGTGAACCTGCTGCGATAAGCCGAGAAATACTTATTTCGTCCGGCACCGTGAACCCCTCTGATAGGTACACAATATATAAACAAGCTTTATTCTCTATTTATATTAAAGTCTGTTAGATCATGACTCGAGCGGTGGTGGACACGGTCGTAAATCACGCCTGTGATCCCGGTCATGGTTTTTATAAATATATGAAATACGCGAAAGAAATGGCGCATGCTCGTGTGCCCAGCGTCTAGTTGAGATTTCGGTTATCGGCGACCAAAGGTCATATACTCATATAGTTGTAATAAAATGGTCTTGTTTAACTACCGTGACAACGAGTGTTGGCAAAAAAGCATTTTTTGGAGGGGGAGACGATTCCCCTCCTCTCAAACCATCCCCAACCTGATGAGGACGTTTACAAAAACTAAATATGATATATCGTTTATGTTTTTCAATAAATAACACATGTTTTCCGGTCTTTAACAGCACCCGAGCAATTTGTTTCGTTAAGGGGTAACTCAAGAGTTTAAAAAACAGAAAATTTATCAAAACATTTATAATATATATATATTATATTATCCTAACGGTTGTAAAACCGTTAATGTCAATATTACGCGTTGGCCGTTGATCTCTATTATTATTGTTTTAATAAATGATCATTTGCACGCATGTTGTTCTCTGTCTCTCTGTTTCTTTTTACAGAAAAATATTTATAAAAACAAACTAAAAAATAAGTCACTATTCAAATATCACATTAATAATCGAGACGTGCCTGACGCGTGCACATTTTCTTATATATTTATTTAGATCGTCGTCATGTATCAAGCACAGAATTGCAGAACGATATGTAAAATAGCTGCAGCTGTTCCATATAAATAAGTTTAATACCAATAATTACTATAATATACAGTATTTGATAAATTCGATTATGATCCAAGTTTTCAAAAATATTATGTCATAAATCTTGTTATTTTTCAAATATTATAAATATGTAAGGTAATGTAGGTACATATTTAGTTTTAAAAATAACATTAACAAAGCAAGCGTTTAAATTTCCCCATTTAGCGCACGTAAGTTTTGCAGTGAATAAAATTTGAATAGTATTTTAATTTTATTTTTTTGATTCTTTAGTTACTTATAAGCTAATAATTACAAACACTGTACTCAGAATTTAAAACGCCAATGGCTTTTTTTCAAAGTTATTGTAAAAATAAATGTTCATAAAAATAATTCTGTGTAAAGTAAAAGTTAGAGTAGATGATCTAAAAATAAAAAATAAAAAATAGTTTTGATGTTTAAATGACTTTATTAGTTTATTTTGACGGATATATAACTAGAAAAAATGTTTGCTTTATATGCTGCTTGCATAATATATAATATATATATATATATATATATATATATATATATATTATACATTTAAATTTTGATTTTTTTTTACTAATTAATTAAAAAAATTATTACAAAACAATGATTACTTTTTTTCTATCAAAAAAAAATAAATAAATAAATAAAAAAATTAAAAAAAAAATAATAAATAAATAAATATATGTAGGTACGTATAATTGAATTTTATTTTTTAATAAGACACAATATAATTAGTTTCAAACTTTCAAAACACTATTCTAGTATAGTAATATACAAAGAACGCATTATTTTAAATTGCTTAACTATACATGTGCTAAATAAAATGATGTACAGTAATAGTTTCCGTATAAATAAAGTTCATTTTGTCATTAGTATTAGTTATGAGTAGGTATCTACTTACGTCTTATGCACGATAAAATAATTAATAAGTTTATAGTAAACTAATAAACTCTATACGGATATAGTTATTATAATTATTGTTATTATTCAATAATATGCCTACCACTATGTCAGTACTTACCAAATTAATTACTATTTAAAGTTAAAACGGGGAATTTATGATGAACATATTAAGCTCAGAATATCCCATTTTAAATATATTGCTATACATTATTAATGCGATTTTGATTTTAATATGATTGCATACGATTTAATGAAAGGCGAAACTTTTTTTTTTTTTTTGAAACAATAATGTTTTATATGTAATATAAAGATGATGTAAAATATTTCATAGTCATAACATTTTTATTAAATTTAGAAAATTATCTCATAAAAATAATCGTAGAAAAACTATATATTTTTTTTTTTTACAACAGTTGTGTTATATTTCAAAAAAAAAAAAAACTTGAACACTTGATAGTATATTATTAAAATAATAATTGTATTAAAATAACTTAAAAGCAGTTAAAATATTTCATTTTCAATGAGATTGTAGTAAGAACTCATTAAATGAGTCACGTAGGTATAGGCCTATAAAGATAAATATCTTAAGTGAATTATTGTAAGGTATTTTAGTTTTTAGTGTACATAAATTATAAGGTTTTCCCTCCGCTAAATAAGTCTGGTCCATACCTGATTAATGATAATGCGTCTAATAACTTATCAGACTTACTAATAATAAGTAATAGCGGTTTGTAATAAGGTTTTTTTAAATAATATAATTATTTTTCAAGATTTTCAAAATATATCATTGAACACGGTTCAGATAATATTTTAAACTTATATTTATTAAAATATAAAAATACGATATACTTATTGAATTGAAACATAATCGTTTCTTAATTTATTACTTTAATTTTTTGACCATTATTACTTGATTTGAAGTATTTCTGAATAATGTTTAACACATTAAATTCTTAAAAAACGGTTATGTTCATACCTGTAACAAAAAAAAATGAATAAATAAATAAAAATAAATTTAATATTTAGTAAGCAATTAAAAATATCATTACAGTTTACAAAAATATTCTTCTGAAATTTGCGAATAACGACATTTTTATACTTTTAATATAATGTACTTTTCATCTTAGTCATATCACGAGTTTATGGTCATATATTTTTTTTTTTTTGTATTCAATTATTAAACTATGACAAAATAAAATAATCGTCTTTTTATTATTTTTAATGTATATGTTTTGTTAACATGTTATTATTATATTATAATGTGATGGGATTTACAAAAATCCATGCAATTATAAATATCCTGTTCCGAGAGTAGGAAAGGATATACGGCCTGGATCTTCATCGGATCTAAACAGGATCTGCCTGCCAATTCCACTTCCTCGTGGCATACGCGCTATGTGAAACATTATGACAGCAATTACACGAAACACTGAGGCCCGCGGACGTCTGACGGTAATCCATCACGCGTACCGCCCCCGCGGAATCGAACAAAAGAACCCATCGAGAGCGTTCACTGTTGATCGTGTATGTATTTATGTTAAAATGTAGGAGACCTACGAGACGCTTTAACACGTCCATTATCGTCGCAGTATATGTATATACGACAAAAATATTTTAAGTGCGCATACACACGCGATGCAGTGTTCGGCTTTACCGATTTTCATAGCAGAAATCATTATTTTTTCCTTTCCGTAGTATTTTTTTTTATAATTTTGGCCACAAAACAATATTTCATCATACCGTAAATCGTAATCGACGCGTATATCCACCTACACGTAATAATACGGAGCTATTCATCGTGCATTCTCAGTGCTCACATGCCTTTTTTCTTCAATAATGCAGTTACATAAAATCTCATTTTCTTAGTTTTAATTTCAATTTACTTTGAGATTTTTTTTTTATTATACAAGGAGAGTACTTTATGGAAAAACAAAAGTACTTTTTTCTTTTAAATAAGAAACTCTCTTTTACTGTAAATTAATTTATTGGCAACTTTCTTGAACGTTTTGATATACACAAACAAAATTCAAACTATTGAGTTATTCATCTGTGTTTACCAAGAGTACAAAGTAAATAATCGCGGTTTAGAAAAATACTGGAGAAGTGCTTTATCTAATTAATATCGATGTATCAAAATTTATAATTTTTAAAAAAAGAGGTTTATATTTGAAAAACCAAAGTTTGGAGTTGTACAAAAATCTGAATGATAAGAAAATATGGTACATAGATAAGTTTTAAAATTCTGAAAATTTGAATTAATGCATTATCAAGGAAAAAATAGGGGGGGAATGGTTGATAGATCACACTATATACATCCCATTGTTTTTGAAAAAAAAAATTTTATTTATAGATGTTCACTAGCTATTGCCAAGAATTATATAACAACAATAATAACAATAATAATGATTGGTAAAATATACGGAGTTATTCATTAAGCGCGCAATCTCATTTCTTCTCTTATTTTGAATATATTTATTTTAATTACGAGCTTAGGAATTTATTAAGTAGGTGATCTTATAAATATTATATTTTGAAGTATTAATATTTTATATAACATTTGCTGTGGTGATACAAAATTATTATTTTTTTCTAACGAAAAGTTCACTATTTTTAAAATAAATTGTTAAGCAAATGATTTTTTTTTTCTAAATTTAACTTAGTGTTTCTTTTTCTTCTTTTAAAATAACATGTCATTTGACAGGCAGGCCCATAGTTTCTATCCTACAAGTATAAATATTTTCGCCACAGAATTTTTAATTTCGGTTGTGTTATCGTAAAACTACACAATAGTGTAGCATCTTGCAGTGGTAAAGTTAAAAACACCGACACTGTGGTGTCCGCTCTTAAATATTACAAGAAAATTTCCTCAACACAATTTTGTAAAAATAAATTTGACATTATATTGTTTTTATGGTATAGAAACAACGGTCTATGCATATTATTGTTTATATTAAATGTAATACGATCAGTTTTAATACGCCCGTTGAAATGTCTAATTTTATTATACGGATTTAACACATCCAATTTCAAAATACACATTTTATTCATTCAAAGTCTAAACTTTTGACGACAATGTTAGTGAAATTTAAATTTTCGGAGTGTGAGGTAAATAATACAGACACGAGTAAGATGATATTTTGCTTTGTTACTAGGCTAAGTTTTTCAATAATATTCTGTTATTTTTCAAAGGACTAAACTACATTAATTGAAAATAAAAATTTTTTATTTATGTTTAAAATGAAAATAAGGAATGAATATAATGTATTTATTTAATTACTTATTAATTAAATGAGTATAATTTTATTATAAAATGTATTTATATGTATATATATATATTAATAATATATTATTTCAAAACTACTTTAGTAATTATTGCGATCAGTATGATTATTACATTATGTATCGCTCAATAAATATTTTATTTAGTAAAAGTTTTGATTAATTATATATTTTACTACATTCCCGTATAACTTATAATATAATTTTCAAGTCAGGGGTTATTTATTTATTGTTTAAATCATAGACGCGTATTATTATAATCAAAACTATAAATTGTATAGCGTGTTATACATATATTAATAATAATTACAGGTAGACTATAATCCATTATGTAGTATGAATATAATTTAAGGTATTAGATGTATGTCTATTATATTTTGTACGTATTAAAAATTAATACAAATACGTTAGAAATAATTATAATAGTTTAATAATAATTATAACTGAGAGGAATTCATCTCTAACTATATAATAAAATAATATTTAAGCATCACTCACTAATCAATCTTGTTACGCATCATAATTGTTGTTCATGTGCTATTAATATTAATTATTGTCCCAAACCTCTAAAATAATTGTGCCAATCAATAACACTAAAAATAATTGCATTTTTAAAATTAAATGTATTCGTGCATTATTATAATTTAATTTTCTGAGCAAATTTAACGCGTTTGGCGTGTCTATCTCGAATTTATGCATAATTTCGATACTGAACAATACTCATATTATTACAATTCAAAATAATAGGATTCATCTACCTAAATAAATAATGATTATGTTAAATATAATAATAATATGTCTTTTCATTCGGTTTTATTGATTGTAATACAATTTTTTAAATCTTTTAACGACTAAAACAGCATAACTTTGTCAAACATTTTAAAAACTATTGTTACACAATATGAGTATTTTCAAAGTTTACGATTCTACTAATCTCCAATTAAAATTAGTTAATTAAAACATTTCAATTTTTTTGTTTTTTTGTTTATTAAAGACCTAACTAACCTATCGTTAATTTAAACTTGACATTTTTTTAAGGGGTTGAATAATTTTTGCTATCTAAAGAAAACATCTGCTTAACTTTAACTAAAAATTCAATCTTAATGAAATTGTCTTCGTAAAAACACAACTTTTTTTACATTACCTAAAAAAAAAAAAAAAAATCGAGTTTGAAAAGCTTTCTTTAGGTCACTATAGTGATAATAAACTTTTAAGTGAAAAAAAAAAAAATAACAATAAGTAACAAAACAAATAATAACGAACGAATTATTTATTCATAGGAACTTAGAATTTGTTTCTAATGGGTATTTGGAAAAAAAATTTAACCTTGTTATTATTTTTGTTTTGCATTGAATGTGAGTAGAAAATGGAGAGTTTGAAAAAATATATGAAAATATTATTTTAAACACTTTAAAATAACGTAGATATTGATACAAGTCACAGGGCAGTTATTTTTTGTGAAATATAAAGAGAGAAGACACAAAGGAATTATTTACATATGTATATATTTTTAAGTATGTAAAAAAATATACTGATAAAAAATGATAAATAGTGTTGACCAACGATAGTGATAATTCGTTACGATATCTATATCGTGAGTATTTTTTTAATAATTTCAATATTGATATCTAAAAAAGAAAAATTATCGAAAATATCGTGATATCGAAATACGAATAAAGTTAATAGTATGATATATACACTTTTATTACTTTTATCTACTAAATAATAAATTATAGCATATTGTGATATATTTAAAAAAAATATTGATGGTAAAAACTGTTATTAGAAGAAAATCTTTAAATTGAAAAATACACATTTCTAAAGTCTCCATACTAAATTTTCTACATTCAGATTTATATTTTTAACTGTACATACTTTTAATACATATTAGATAATAATTAATATAAAATATAGTATACGTGATACAACGACACTGAGGTTTTGGTGTGTATAATTTGAAAAAAACAAAAATATATAATTTATATCAGCATATATATATACGTAATGGGGGGATTGTGTTTTTAGTTATCGCACCGTATTGTCAGAAGTTTTACTTTACGGTTTTAACACCAGAGTAGGAAGTCCGAGTAGTTTTGTGTTGTTTAGCGAACTGTAGCCAAAAACTTTCACATCGTGACATAATCGAATTGAAGTGAACACACACGCACGAAAAATTATGATTTTTAGAATTATTTTGTAATGTTTAGAATTTAGACACATCATCGTGGCTTACATCATTTGATATTTGTTGTCCATAGCGTAGAGGAGAAAAACCACATCTCAGACAGCCGAATAATTCCGTTTTTTTTCCTTTTGAACTGAACGCGATTCGTTCGACAAAAACTATAGGAAAAAATTCTGGATTTTTCAAAAAGAAAAATATGAAAAGAAAGATCCAAATACTAGCATGGACAAGGGTGGAGAACAAAGGTTAGTATTTTATTATTATTATATATATTTACACATACGTGAGCAAATAAATAAATAAAAAAGTCCAGTGTGTCCATTGGGTTTTTCTCACGTGCGTTCACATATGGATATTAAACGCAATTGCGGTAAAAAGCCAACGACTTCCGCTTTGGTACCATCCGGTTACCCTTTTAGCGTTCGTTAACCTACACATTGTTTCGAGATAGCAAAGACGTTTCACCAATAACAAGTAACAACTGATCGTGCTCGGGCCGAGTGTGATACTTGTCTACCAGTCTTTGTTCAAACATTTTTTGTCCCGATTCATTTTTGTAACCATCACCACAATAAAAATAATAATAATTATTATTATTATAACTGATATAAAATTTACCGTATCGTAGTATTAAGTATAACGTGATATATTAATTGTAACCATGAATATTCGTAAATATTAATATATAACAGTGTATATAATTAAAAAAATAAGAAATATATACAAATGAATTCTGTATTAGAAAAATGCATTTTAATGATAGGACCGCGTTAGTGGTAATTTTATGTAGTATTTGATGCATATTGTATGTTGTATATTTCGTTCGTGATAAAAAAAAAAAAAAAAATAAATAAATAACTTGTAAATTGGATACGAAAATTAATCTTATCAGAGTGTATGCTTTAAATATTTAATATAACATTTCCAAAACGGATTAATTTCGTTACATTACATTAAAATAATCGTATTCATAAAGATTAATTTAAAATAAAATATTAAACAACGCTCATTTCATACGGATGTTAATATTAAGTATAATTTCTATACCTTTTAGTTTTAAGATATAAGTCTTGAAAATAATACATATAACTCATTATTTTATTTTCGGCGATAACAAAATTCAAAATGTACATTACTTTGTGAAGACTTGTACATATCATTTATACAATGAAACTCAACAGATAAATCGTTTGAAATATTAATTTTATTAAATGGCAAAACATTTGAACATTTTGTGTTGAATAAATGGATTATCAGAGCGGTTTCTGTTATTTTTCGATAGTATTTTGGACACTTAAACCTGTCCCTCAATCATAACGTACACGTCAGGCGTCGGTCGATGTTCGTCATGTCATCATAGTATTATAGATATATCGACCATGCACCGATTCGCTACGCTGTTATACTAATTTAATATTATAGGATATGTATATAAACTATAACGCTGTTACGCGTGATACCAAAGTATATACGGCCTAGATACTGTGTACTGCAACATTATAGTATGTACCTTCGCGAATTACGATCAATGCGTCGCTTTACCTAACCGCGTGTATGCGGATTTAGGGCTTCAAAATGCTTTTTGCGTATCGTGTTTAATATAATATATTAAATTATACATAGTTCGCTGTGCGTGTGTAGATGCCCCGAAACCGCGGTTTCCACGATACGCTCGCGTCGAGTGCACACTCACGTCCGCTGAATTATGGATGAGGATCATTGTCGTTCTCTGCCGGTCGCGAATAAACAGCCATCAGTTCTATACATGTATACGGGCGTACACTGCAGTTCACTGAAAGTTTACTAGAGTCATGCCACAAGACCACAGTGACGACTTACGTTTAAATATCACGGGACGTATCAGTAAAAGTAAAAAGACAAAATGTTTTTTTTTTTTTTTTTTAATCACTTTACGACCTATACATAATATTATAGCTATATACTATCTCCTCTTAAGTAAAAATACTTCTTCGACTTGACATGACGTGCTTTTAAGTTTTATCAGAGAAAATCAGCGTTGGCCCAAAATCATCGACCGTTCCACCATCGTAATTTTTCAATTGACGACATCGTAGATTTTACCAGTTTTGTTGATTGGTAACCTCGTGTTAATGTGGTGTAATGATGACGTTATACTATATGTATTAAGTTTTTATTTAAACCTCAACGACTCTGAGTTAACACATGAAGAGATAAACGTCAAAGTAGCTATCTACTAATAAACAGTTTAAACGAAATTTGGCCGAAAACACTTTAATTGACTCAAAGTCTAAAACATTACAGTAACCTATCCAGATCTACACACACACTCTAACTGACACTATGACAGAAGAGAAAGATCTTCGTTATCGTCGTTATATCGGCGTTTTATTACAGTAATAACATTATGAATTATTGGTCTAAAGACATCATTGGCTTCATTAGCCTAGACTATATTAATAATTTGTTTAATCTCAATATAATTATTATTATAAGTGTTATCTATATTATATAACACGATATTAATTACTGTTAAAAGTTACGATCGTTTTAATATATATAAAAAAAAACTATATATATTTATTCAATATTGTAGATTGACAATATAAGAAAAAAAAACGCCCCAATAATGTATTTGAAGGAAGTTTATCGTTTTTTCTCAGTTCCTAATCCTTGCATTACATTTATAATATAATACGCCTACTTATGGATACCAAATCACAAATAAATATATAAAACGCATAGTTATTATTGTATTTAATTAATAACTTATATGTTATACATATAATATCGTTGATATCGTGTGCTAAAGTGAAATGTATTTATATGATATACAGCAGGGACATACTTATCGATTGTATATTATACATTTACTCGTATTAATAGTTTTATACAAGACCTTAATAAAAGTAGCTACGATTCCTGGACGAAATTTTAAGATATGTACCAACTTTGAAGAAGATGAATCAAGATGAATCCAATAAATTAAGGTCTTAAAAAAAAAACGAATTTTAAAGTTGATGTATACTATTTAAAGCGAATAATAATAAAAAACATGGTTTTTTACAATATCAAAGGGCCTTCAAATGTTTTAAAAATACGAAGAACGGTAAATTAAATTCCACTGCGTATGTTTTTTCTTCATTTTTTTTTTTTTTTTTTTTTTTTTTTTTTTTATGCATCTAATTATTATTATCGTTCAGTAGCATTTCTGGACAACCAGGATAAAAAAATCACCAATAAAAAATATGGTTCGATGTAGTAAAGTAAAAAAAAAATATACACGATGTTAATATTAAAATGGTTGGTGTAAACAATTTTCCGACGCAAGAAAGAATAGAGATTAATAAGAAGGATTGAAATTCGTACATATTTTAAATACTCATAGCGTGGCTTAGATGTTTGCTGTGGTAATGGTGTTGTACAAGAAAAGCGAAAAAGAGTTTGGTGAATTTTATAGTGGTGGTGAATTTAAACACACATCTAAAAGAATTTCTTTACAAAAATACCTTCAAGATATTATGCGTACATTGAATATTATTATTTTATTTTAACTGTATCCTCGTCTTTACTTGTTTCTTTGTGAAATTCTTCAAATATAAACACCTTCAGTGTAAGAATATAAGGTGTGTATGTGTGTTTAACTTTGCAATTCCTTTCTGTGACGGAAAAATATATTTTTTATGAAACACTGATACAAAATATAAAATATATACACATAGTATTTCTATACACCAGTTGAGATCTGTTATATTAACAGTTTACTGTAAAGAATTAAAACTAATTTTCTGAGCAAATCAAATAAAATTGAACAATTTTCTACAGATGGAATACCATAAACGCTATAAAAATCTGAAAATGACTACAGCTGACGGCCAAAAAGTCAATTTTATTACAAAGTCATATTTTATACCAGTATGATACGAAACGTTTTTCATTTTGGTTTTTTTATTAATCGATTTTATATTTTTATTTTGTACGGTTCTGTTTATTATAGATGTTAAAAAACTTAAAAAATACATTATGTGTACTTCGATTAATTGTCATAATTTATTTGAAATGCATTATTTGTTAATTTATTAACTCCGAACCGGAGTAATTTATTGTGTCCTTTTACGGTAACACTTCGTTATGTCAGTTAAATAATAATTACTACCTTAGCGAACGTTTATGTTTAAAAAAATAAATATATTCACATCATTTTTTAAATAAAAGTTGTCTAGTATTTATGTTAATAATGTTACATTTTGGATATCTTATCTTTTATTTAAATATATATATATATATATTTATTGAATAAAGCTAAATTGTAAATTCCACAAAATATGTAGCTTGCAACAATGAGTTCTACCTCAAACCAAATATTTGGAATGTTTTTATGAAAAGCACAATCGTTTTTTAGAAAAATTGTTTTAGCCAGTATTCGAATGGATCACCACTCGAATTTCACAAAAATATATATATTATGTACGTGCATTATACAAAGTATCCGATCTCGTGTCACCTACGCATCCGTAATGTTGTAGATATATCACTTACGCATATGACGGATAACAAAAACATCACTTCCAACAGCGGTGCGGATTGATCGAAGCACCGCCAGTCGTGGACTGGGAGTAGATACTCTCATGCCAGGGACATCCTCTGGAGGGTTTGACGTGAAGGAATACGCGACCCTATTTGGACCGAAAAAACACGTATCCGACAGGCTTATTTAAATCCCTTTGCCGACCCAAACAAGTCAGCTGATGTTGCGCTAGAGGTCAGCTAGAGGTTATCATATATTATAATATGATATATGACATTATTTTATACTATATTACTCAACTGGTGACTGCTGTCCCAGGATATGATATACTTGTATTATAATATGTACATTGTACATAGTACGTAATTACTGTTGTTGTTTTATTTTTTTTCCAAACAATATTGTCGCCGTTTGACTCTCCCGCGAAAAAATCAATATACAGCGCCGCCGCCGCGTTTATCCGTCCGTGGTTCAGCGACGCGAGACGATGTTCAATCTCACGGGCAACACAGGTGGACATGAAAGTACAAAACAATCAGAGATAAAAACAAATCGAATGATTATGCACTCAAATTTTTCGGCCTTCCAATATAAAATTATAATAACTGATCCTGCGCGGTGTTTTTCAGTAACAAATTTAATGTCCGTAGATTTACCCCTTATTAAATCCCGTTAAACATAAGCCAAACAGATTTTTAACACAATTGTTTAGTTTGTTTTGATCAAACATAAAATATAGGTCAAAAACTATATCCAATTATAATAACTTTTTAATTTTCTATGACCGATGGATAACCTAAACAAACAAAAACATATTCATATTGCATATGCTAAAAAACGCTGTGTAATACTTTCTTTAAAATTAAAATTAAAAAATTAGATTTTAGGTACATATCCTCAGATATAAAATTATCTATGTAACAAATTTAACATAACCATTAGTGCAATGGATTTAACTGTGGATAGATTACAAACACACCGATATATTTCCTTTATTAACATAAAAATAAAATGAATTAGTTTAATAAGTTATAAACACACGAACGACGTTCATATAGACTTGTCCATTATGTTAGGTGGAATGTCCAACAAAATACGAATTATGCCCCACCACTGGAAAAGAAGCGTGAAGAAGTCGATAGTAAGACGTAATAAGTTTATGCGATGATTAATATTTTTTATGAGATTAGGCCATTTTCGCAGTATTTTTATACAAGAGAAAATTATTGAAACTTACCAGTGGTAATGATGTGTTTATTATAGTAATTTTATCAAGCCGAATAACAATACGTATATGTTTTACTATACCACTTTTATTTCTTATAATTTTGTATAGAATTTATTTAAAATAGAGATTATTAAAGTTTTATAATTATGTAGTTAGATCCGATTGGTATTTTCAAAAGACTGTGCATCCTACAATATAAAACAATAGGGCTTAATATAATTTTTTTTTATGTTATTCGCGTTTTTAAAAAAACACTGCATTAACAAATACTTTGTATAAACTCTATATGCGTCAACACAATATTATCTTAAAAATAAATTTAAGCACAAAGTAACAGCCACATCGTTCCATTATATTTTTTAGTTGCTGGCATTTAAATTGCGAAAAACACTGCAGCGCCGCATCGCTTTTGTTTTCGTGGTTTTGGTTTAAAAATAAATAGAATAATAAATGTAAACCCTAACGTCAAATTTTTTTTTTTTTTTTGCTTTTAAAGTATTATTATATTCAACCTATAAGTTTTTTACTAATTATTATTCTTTTTTCCTTACACCTTCCTAAAAGCATTTTAAATTTTACACAAAAAACGAATAGCTACATATAATTTAAAACACTTATGCGCCACTTCAGTAACAGTATTTTATTTACGAATAATAAAATTGCATATTAATGGAGAAATCTAAAAAATTTTGTCTCGTTATTTTAAATTAACGTTTAATACTCGTTTTAGTTTAAGGTCTTTCCATAACTTTTTACGGGAGTTACCATTTAAACTTAAAAATTTAAAGTCATCCATACCAATTTAACTTAATTAAAAATCACTTTTTACATACAATGTCATAAACTTTTATAGATGTTATAATAATTGTTTACTGAAATTATTTTCATCTTACTTATATTTACTTATTACTTACGTTATATATTTTAACTTTGATATGTTATTTTAACCAAACTCATAAACTATTGAGAAAACTGTATTGTAACGCTGATGTTATAATACATGTTTAATTAAAATGGATAAAAATAACAATTCTTGGGAGTTATGGTATATTCAAGAACGAAAATAAATAGATCTGTGACGGCAATGTACCTAAATTGCCTAACAAAAACGCCGTTTGGTTGGATCGTTGAGCTATATATAGGTAATAATTTATAATAATGTAAATAAATTCTCCAAAGACAATTAAAATAATTTAATATCATTGAATGCAAGTATTTTGTAAATTGTATTATTTATGCTCTATTAATAAAAAGTTTTATATGACACATATCATAATAATCATTTTTTTTTTTTTTTTTTTTTTTTTTAAATAAAAATTCACAATATATTATTAAAATATATAATAAGATAAATTCAAAATGGAATTAAATATAATACAAACCGTGCAATTATATATTGCGCAAATTATACAGAATATAAATGTATTTAAAAATAAATTCGAATGTTTATCCTAATATTATATTGAAAAACTAATATATATTAGGTAACTGTTTTTTTTTTTTTTTTTTTTTTTTTTTGACAATATTCAAAATTAAAGAAAAACATAATAAAAATACGTGTTAAAAGACTAGTAACTGTAAAACATGGTCAATTTTATTTTTATTTGTATAAATGTAAAATCACGAAATAAGCTTATAATTTTATAATATTCATTCGAACATGATGATTTCATAACAACAATCCTAACTGAATTTATCTCGAATACTTTTAACGATTCTCTCACTGCATAACCGATAGTCACCATGCGTATAAATAACTATTAAATATTTATAGCGAAAGTGAACGGTTACGTTAACTTTTTTATATTCGTAGTAACTTTTTGAACATCATCTTTGCCCCGGACTAAAGCCACAATAATATATATGATAATAATATAACATGAGTGTTTTTTTTTCCTCCACATTGAAAGCAGACCTTATAATTAATAATAATATAATATGTAGGTGGTATACGTATAATATATTATGATACGGATAAAAACATTAATCTGCATCACATGATCTACTGCTGTTTGTCGGGTAATTGGACGATAATATAATAATCGTATAATAATACAATATAATGATGGGAGAAAGAAAAAACGGACCCCGGTGACCTCCTCGAGCGCTATACTACATCGCGGCCGACCAAGGTGTCACAGATCCGTTTATCGTCCCTTGGACTAGATCGCGGGGAGGCTGCACGTCGAGTCGCCATGGTCATAATTCATATTATTCATCCTACCCGAATGCACGAGTGCTGCGTGTCTGCGTCTGTGCGCGCTATGGCATATAACCGGACGAATGTTTCGGCATTGTGTTCTGAGCGGCGTACTATACTCGTGTTGTTGTTGTTGTTGTGTGTATGAAGGTATGGAAAATAATAATATATTCATATTCGCGTGTGGCCCGTCACTCGAGCGTATACTCGCGGTACGGGTTAGGTGCACCTCCCACCGGGCTGGCACCGGTCGGCGCGTCATTGTTTATACTACTACTTGTGATATATTATGATATATATATATATATATATATATATATATATATATATATATAAAGAGAGAGAGAGAAATAGTGATTAGAGAAAGAGGGATAGAGAGTGAGTGACAGAAAGAGAGAGGAGAAAAAACACGAAAAGGGTCGACCGTTTACTGGGAATCCGTTTTTCGATACGTATTATACTAAAAATAAATATAGTCGTACTTACATTTATAAAATATAATATCTCACTCTATCTTTTTTTGTATAATATAATACATATGTGTGTGTGTGAATTCACAACTGCCAGTGGTAGATAGAAAATAGTGGACGAATTATACTGAGTATTTTAAAAAAAAAATAAAAATAAACAAGGCGCCTATTTAAATGTTTAGAACGATAGCTATAGAAAAATTTCGATTTAGTTTTTTTGTTATTAAGTTTCGCTATCTATAAAATATACAGGACGAGTGGTTGTATTTTCCTGATTTTAATGTACTTGATTTGGCAGTGTTATCTCATTAATTCGATTTTTTTTTTTTTTTATACACGTTAAAATTGATAAATAAATAACAAGCTTATCAAAATATTGTTTGCGTATTTTTTAAATTGTTTGTTGTCATCATACTTTAAAGTAATTTCATAAAACGTATTAACATATAAAATTAGATCCGTAATTGATAAATAATTTAGTTTCTATTGTTGGCCTAATTATCTCATTTTTTAACTTGTCAATCTAAATAATATGGTATTGTTAACATAAGTATGATTTTGAATTAAAACTATACCTAGCTTTAATATTTTACTTGTACAAGTCACAAAATTTGTTCATTTACATAAGCCCAAAAACGACTTATCCTTATTCTGAGTTAGCTCTTTTTATATATTAAATGTCTGAAGTCAGGATATCTAATTATACAACTTCAAAACTTAATCGTAAAAAAAATTATAATTTTTATTGGTATTGCAGCCTTATTGATTTTAATTCATAAATACCAGTCTCTTTCATCGTTTTCTCAATCTTATGAGTTATGGGTACAGATTATCTAACATTGCATGAGGGTATTTATTTTATTTGTTATTGTTTTTAATTTTTACTAAACATTTTCATAAAACCTAATTTTTATTATACATTTTATAATCATATTCAGTAATTTTAGAAATATATTATAATATATATATATATATATATATATATATAGCAATTTATATTTTACTTAGTATGTTTTATTAGAATATGGAAGTTAGTCAATTGATATATTATGTAAATTTATAAGTTTAGTATTGTTTTATTTTATTATTTATTATTACTATGCACTTCATACATACATTTTAAATACTGTTTAATACTTGTTTAATAATTGCATCCTAAATTTATAAAAAATAAATCATTTAACTACTCTATATAAAAATATTATCATTTCAAATATGTTATATTTTGAATCATGTATTTTTTATTTTTTTTTTATTATTACTATTTTAATTTAAACGATAAGCTATTTAAATAAAGTGGTTTAATGTTTAATGTAAACTCGTGTAAAGTAAATTTATATTTTAATCACATACCTTGTTTTAGTATATAAAACCATTAGATTTAAAATTTGAATTTTAAAGAAACGTTTATAATTTTTACTCGTATTTATTTCTAGATTGATAAAAAAAAATATATATATATATATTTTTCAAAAATTTTTGTAATCAATCATCATATTTTATATTTAAGTAACACCTATTATTTTTTATTATTAATATCAGTAAAATATTGTAGCTTATAAAACATTTAAATTAATACAATAATGTTTTTATATGTTTAATGTTTATACGATTATAATATATTCATGATTATATCTACATTTTTTTTTTTTATAACTTTTAATTAATCTCGATGAAATAATATTTGTTTTAATTCACCATGCAGCATTTGGCATAAAATGCAGGGTTCATCAAAATTTCCACTGAGATAAATTTTAATACTAGATTAGTTAAACAGCTATACGTATTGTTACAGTTATAACAAGAAAAATATTGTGGAAGTTATTGAGGTCGCACCGCGCAATAAAATTGCTAAACACGTTATGGGTTTTGAGTAGCTCGGGACCAGTGTTGTACTCGTATATACGTATTACGTGCTGTTATAATATTTTCTATCAACGGAGAGTTCAAATGTGGTTTATTGTATACCCGATCATTCACTACCGGCTGGATTCGTATTTTACAATGATAACAATAAGTATTATAATAGTGACCTTTACGCGGCAGCCATGCACCTGCATCTTAATAATAAAGCGCATCAGACCCAGTAGTATACTTGCTGCGGCTATCACATTCTTCGACGGGCTCGGACGAATCTTAGTGTGACAATATAATATTATTGTTGTGCTCATTCCATACAATATACATACTCAATAAAACCCCAGTCGGGTATTTTATTTCTACTGCATGTTCACACTATGATTATTATTATTCGGGTAACATTTTGTGCGCGTTTCGACAAATAATCGCATTTATAACCTAACCTATATAACACACCCAATCATAATATTATTATCCAAACGCAGCGACAAGACGACGATACTTACTCTAGTTTGGCTCCGTGTGCCCGGTGGTCAACTCAAAAGGACGATAATCCTGGAAAGGGTATGTACACTCCACATGCACGCACGCCTGCATACAACAGCTAATATACACCTGCCCGTCCACACCATTACAATACAAATACCTTTCCTTGGATATCGTGAGTCCGTTCGTACATAAATATTATTATCTCCGAACGTCGCGCGAGTATGCGACGATGATGATTTACCGTCGCACAAGAGTCTTCCGCGTGGTGGAGGGGATTAAGTGTACCTAAACGAATATTTTCATGCATGTAATTTTTCACGTTTAAAATCCTCCAACGACTCCGATATATATTATTTTTAGCCCACAGATAAACACCTCTGTCACTCTCTCTGGTGCTCTTTATCTCTCTTCCCTGCCATTTCCCGCGAGCAAGCAATTACATTACATGACTTGAACAAACGCGTGCAATTTTTCTGTACATCAGATAATAATCTCTCCGTCCCTTTCTGCCTGTCTGTCAGTCTGTCGCATTCTTCCTATTTCTATAGTATATATATATATATATATACTATAGTATATATATATATATATATATATATACACATATATAAATGTATAAACACATTTAGTGCAATATATTTTAACAACTTTTCTACACTGAGATACTGTCGTTTGATGTCGACTCTATATAATAATATTAGATATAGACAGTATTTCTGTTTAATTTTTTTTTTTTTTATAGTAAACCAATAAACCTTATGACATACCTACCTACCTACTCTTTTATATATTGTCTAATCAAAATTTTGACTTAACAATTTAATATTAAGTATAAGTTTAAAGTATTTGAATCAGATAATATAAAAACGATTCGCTGTAGAACTTTTTAATGATAAGAACATCGTTAAAATATCATTTTTATACAATATAATATTTTAATGTATAAAAACGACAAGGTATTATACTAAACTAATTTTAGTATATATTTATGATTTAGCTTTTATATGATTTTAATAAAAAAAAAAAAATGAAAGAACATTAGGTATTGACAGATTTTTTTGGTAAATATTCTTTCATCTCGCCAGTTACTCATATAAAGATATTATATATTATGCAAAGCATCACGAAAAAGTTATGAAAATCATAAAGTCTATTGTCACTGTAGATTTTTTATTTTCACTGTATACCTGAAACTTTTCATCATGAACACGCCGACACGAAAAAGCGTCTGACGTTTGTTTAAAATAACAGCGATAAAAAAATCAATGTTCCCGGAAACCGTGATAACTACTATTGATATTCAGGTGATTGTTATTCATCTGAGTTTGAAGGTGAGAAACGCACGGATTTAACTGTACAACCATTATACTAGGTTGTATTAATATGACAGTGGCGTATTTATAGTGGTGGTTGTGGGGGGTTCACCCCCCCCCCAGAAATATGCAAAAAGCATGTATAATACAAAGAAGATCTCGGAAACAATCGTGGGGGTGTGGCTACAATTATTTTTATTTATTGATCTCTTTTCTTTTGCCCCCCCTCATGAAAAATTTCTGGATCCGTCCCTGTCACTATTATGACACCTCTCCCTAAATAAGTTTGTAAATACGCAACTGTAATATTCTATGTAGATGCCGAATTCTTTATAATATTTAAGTTACCATTTTTGGTTTTTAAATAAAATACTGAAAACGTGAAAAATCTTTTTCAAACAATTTCACGCGAGATTTTATTGGCTTGTTAGATACTAAACACATTGATAATTTATTTTAAGCTAAAAATATGGTAATAAAAATATTGATTGCCATACATTATCACGATTTAATATAATATTTTATTTAGATTTAACTTTTCTAAATTTATTATATTATGATGAATACCAAATGAATAAATGAATAATCTGCAAAATCACGTATATTTGATTACGTGTTTCGAATTATACCTACAAGCTGTAATATTTCTACAGATAAAAATGAAATAAAAAAAATATTTCATTTGATAATCAGTAGGACTAAAATTTTTGTTCATAGTTAAAATATATATTATTATGACAATATATTTTATCTTAGCTGTATTATATGTGGACATATTTAATGAATTTACATATCATTAATACTATTCATGTGATGGATGTATAAATCACAAATACATGAAATATCTAACTACTTAAATTTAAAATTGTGTTATTTTACACATTGGTATATTTGGAAACCTATGAGTGGTTTTTTTTTTTTTTTAAATATGAATTATACATTTATTTAATGTATCAGTGTATTATTCTTTAAGTCACACAAACGTTTTTTATCGAGAACACTCTGATTGAAAATTTCATTGTCAGTATGTGTCTAGAGATGTGACATAATTCGCCATTTGTAACAACGATAAGTCAGACAAAAAGTTCTCCGAAACCACGTCGATGTTGCTAGACGATTCTACTTCACAATGTGCAGCGTTTGGATGTTCACACAAACAAATGGAGTCTGTGGACCGTGAATGAATAGAACACAACCGTTATTGTCACTCAATGGATTTTCAGACCGGTGAGAAAGAGCTAAAATTTTTATTTTTTATTGTTCAAAAACTATTTTTCTTATTTTTTGACTGGGACCGCGTCTTGTTATTTACTTAACTCATATTTATGTGTCCCAAAATCAGTCATCTCCAATAGAAAAGTCATAATTCGTTAAAACTCGAAAAAAATTCTCATTCAATATTATAGTTTAGAAAATGGATACATTTTTAATAGCCTATAACGAGATTGTTCTGATAGTAAAACTTTATAAAGAAACACAAAGAACCAACTAACTGTTCCATTTAAAGATAATGACGTTGATGTGATCTACTGTTTCATGCAATGTTCATAATATATAAATATTGGAAAACAGTTGTAGAACTCAAAATAAAAACTCGTTAAAATAAAACGTGATTCCGTCCATTTAACAGTAATATTATTTAATTTAAGAAATCCTGTTAAGGACTTATGGATAAGATTAGACGCAAGGTTGTAAAGTAATGGGTGTGGTAAGGAGGGCGTATCGCATCTTTTTTTATGGTTATTTTAAATAGCAATTGCAATTTTCAATTACTGTGCATGCTGTCATGTGACATATGAAAGAATTTCACCTGCCTAAAAACTATTTTTCAGAAAATAATTATGTAAATCACGCGTAATCTTAAAACCAGTTCTTTATCAAAAAATTCACTTACCAGAATATTTTAATATATATTCGTATAAATTATTATTGAATAATGAAAATAATATCTGACTATCAATCTTTTTATTTATTAGGATACAACCTAATAATATATAAAACGTTAGTAAATAAATGTCCGAGTGCCAGGTTTCGGGGCTGAGGGTCAATTGTGGCCCGACTTGTTGTTTGGAAACCATGAACTACATAATAATATGAATAGATATATTTAGGCAAATTTGTGAAGGAACTTTTTCTAATAATATATTTGTATACATTAAAAATACCCAAACACTGATTATTTCCATTTGAACAGTAAAGCGGTACATTTATTTTTTTTACAAAAATTATTGGTACTACATAATAGGTGATATAATTTGAAATTTAAATCATATAAATTAATAAAAATGTATTAAGTAACATTATTATTAATATGAATAGTTTGCTATTGTTTAAACATTTTCATTTTAATCGCTTATAATAATTAAACATTAAATTCTGGAATATTCTTATATCGTAATTACCTATTTCTTTAATTTTTAACGGATGGTAAGATGCGGAAAACTTAGTCACCAATAACTTAGGCTAAGTTCAAGCATTTCAAGTGTAACAATAAAATATAGATTAATAACATACAATAATAATATTATTACTAAACTTAAGAAATTAAAATGTAACTAATTTTGAATAATTGAATTGTAATACAATTAAAAAGACATTTCCATTCCAACTTTTACAATTTAGCAAGTCTAACTGTAACAACTCAACATTCTAAATTTTATTTTAAGCATGGTAGTTAAAGTATACAAAATAAAGGAAAAATTATAAATAAAACTTAAACGTGAATAGTGTTTATAATTAAACATCGTATATTATATTGTCAAAGGAATACTTGTTTTTGAGATTGGTTAAAATTCGTATGCACAGAATTATTCGACAATAAGTAGTGGTCATAGGCATTATTATTATTATTATTATTATTATTTGTTTTATCACACAATATCATCATAGTTGTAATGAAAAATACTGTTGCTAACACACCTTCTTTTTATTTGGCTGTCGAATCAAATTACATTTTCGATCGCCGATCGAGTACAGAAATCTAACACGCTAAACAATGCTTTGAATTTTCATGAGCAAATGGTTCAATATAAGCAAAATGCATTTATTAATTAGGCTTTATCTTGCATTTTTATCGTTTAAATTTAACGCAACGTTTAATCGACTTTCCTGACATGATTTAGTTGAACATTAAAAAATAAATAAATAAATATGTTCTATTTACATATAATATTATATGTGTATATACATTATGTTTATTCTTATATTGTATTTCTGCGATATTTAATGTAAAATATATATATATATATATATAAATAAATTAAAAGTTAAATGAGTATGCATTAATGACTACAGCTTGTAGAAAAAAACCTGTGCTGGCTATCCTGCACAGAACTCTAAAGTTCGTATTTTGTTTTGAATTGTTTTTTTTTTTACCTTAATTAACCCTAAAAAATAACTAGTGCAAATTAACCCTTTTATGTGGCATTAAAACTGAACTTGGAACCGTCCATGAGGCTAATATGGGTCGTAAAAATAATTACGTTTGTCTGCAAATGGCAGACATAAGCGTGTACATTTAAGATAGTTTATTAGAATATGATATCGGTGACAGCACTCGTTCAAGTATTAAATCAACTTCAATATTAGTGGTTTGGATAGGAAAAAATATATGCCCACTTTAATGTTAATACCTAATTGTATCATTTACACTTTATAAAAACTCTTCAGAAAAAACTAAATCTAATTTGACTATAAAAAAAAATATTATACTTAAAAATGAAAATTTTATTTATATTTCCATAGATTTTTTAAATAGTTGAATTATAAATTTACAGGGAAGTGTGAAAAAAGTTTTGGAACAATAATATAACTGTATAAATTATGTGTTAATAAATTAGTTGTGAACATGATTGATTATAAATTATAATATTTGAAAAATAAAGTTTTTAATAAAACAAAATGATCATAAAAATCTAAGATTTAGGTACCTATTTTAATATGTTACTGGATCATAAGTAAATTTGTAAATTTAAAAATTTAGAATTCGAATAATTTTATTTTTAAAGTAAAAATTGAAAACGAACATTGACCATAGTGAAAAACTCTGTATAGTACGTATTATGGTACAACTAAGGTGGTTATTGTAATACTTTTTTCGATACAACGGAATTTTCAAAAAACAAATAAAAATGAGCAAGTCTTGAAACGTATTTGACAAAGATATTTAAACTCATGGATATAATATTTTTATGGAATTTTAACAAGCTACCAATTACCACTGATTCTAAAAATTTACAGGAAATATGTTAAGTAATAAAAATTTATCTTTGAACTAATTATTATTAGTTGAGTCCACAGCACCTTCACACTTCACGCTTTACATACATTAGTTATTGTTAAGTTAAATTTATTAAACGAATTTTTTTCAATAAAAAAATTACCTGACAATCATTATAATCTACGACTTGGAAAAAAGAAAAGTAAACATACTACAAAACGATATCCCCACAGTATCAAGATAGTATGACTAAAATAAACGCGTACAATATCACATAATATAACTTATTACGTATTATTATAATTGCTGTTATAGTATGTCGATTTTCCATCAAGCCCAACCTATATGACCGAGGAAAAAGGGTTCAATAGGTTTCATGCAATCTTCGGAACCCGTTTGCACGTGACGTATTTACAACGTGTAAAATATAATATACTCAACAACAGTGTGCTTGTAAGTGCACACAATTGGTACTTATTCACGGTCGCTTCAAAGTTAATCGTCTGTTATATATATATATATATATCTACAAGTGATTTCACAATAATACACACCCTATCATTTTTCTTACAAATTTATAATTCAAATCATGATTTTTAGAATTTTTAAGTACAATTAAAATCCACGTTTTTAAATACATATATTTTATTGTATCATTTAAAGAGTGTCATGTAATTGGGTAATCATTTTTTTTTTTTTAAATGTAACTCCTAAATTTTATTGTGAGCGAAGTTAAACACAATATATCTCTAAGTATCAAAAACATAGTTTTTCAACTAATCCAAAAATCAGAATTTAAACGTGCATATTATTATAAGATTAAAAGGATGTAAACATGATTGGTATAAATTATTAATCATTGAAAGGAATGACAATAAATGTAACTACTAGTGTTATTTATGTATATTCGTATTTTGTATCTTGAGTTTAAACAAATACTATCGGTGCAGATAGTACGCATTTTCTAAGTCTGTAAAATAATAACACAGTACTGGAAACGGTTCACCTAGATAACTTCGGGGCAAGAAAAACATGAATATTTATGCAGTTTATTGTGACGATTTGTGGATTTTAAAGTTGAGCAAGATGTCTTAGAAATTTAATAGTTTTTGTGTTAAAAATAAAACTGGAATTTATAAACACCTTTTCAATAATTTCTTCTATACTTCAGTTGTTCATTTCACATTTAAAATATTCACAGTTTTAGTTTTAAATTTCGTTATTTATATATATATATATATATATTATACAGATGCAACAGAATCAAACGATTCTTGTGATTATCGATTTCCAATTTATTAAAATAAAACGTAGCGATACTCACACTATGTTTGGGTTTGGTTTATTTTCTCTTTTGTTAAGATCGAACGTAAGTCATTCAAACCGCTGTAAAAAATGTTCCCCAATTATCGAGAATGTAGAGATTATGTTTTACAAATCCGTTTATCCAACTACCCGCAGCTGTAGCGATACGCATAATGCCTTAAAGGATTTTGCAAATAAAACGTCTTCTTATACGCAAATCAAATCTTAAGATGTAGTACAATATAATTTACATAAATAAAAAGTATTGCTTTGCTGACGATCAATTTTCGCATTAAATATGAAGTAATAAGTATTTCTTATTACAAGTATACTAACTTGAACACCAAATATTTGAAACTGAACTTGTATGAATCGAAATACTAGAAAATACATACTGATTTGGAGTATGGAATTAAAAATGTATGTCGCCATTCAATAAAATTAAACGATTATAATGATAACAAATATTTAAAAAAAAATTGGTTATGCAACTACATTAAAGCCAAAAATAAAATTTTTAAAAAAACTTTCAAACTTATAGAAATATTGAGTGTAGACACTCAATAATCTATCGCCTTGTGCTATATTAATATTTCATCGTCCAGACGACATCAACTACGTATAGAATAATAATATGATGCGTACCGATAACACTATTTGAAAACAGATTTTGGTCAAATTTCTCGTAGTATTTTGAAACGTTATGTCATGATATTCTATTACACTAAAGTACAATTTTATAGGACAAAACGCTTTTGGAAATTACTCCTCAATGGCACAAAGCGTCTGTAGTTTCACACTAATTTACAATTCCGTGGGCGTAACAGATGAGAAATCTTTAAACGTCTTTACGTGCGTTTAAATACTCTGTCGAATGTGTTTCGGAATTATATTTAATTCCAAGCTAAGCATTGCTATTTACTAATTATGCGCCTGCTGCTGTGTACAAGTATAATATTTTTTAATTATTCATAATATTATTATCGGACGATTTGAGCGCACAAATTAGCTTTTTACAAAAGTCATTTTACGTTTTGTTTTTTTTTTCTTGGCATTGCCCTAGGCTATTACAGTTACTTATTACAGTTTTTTTTTTTCCCGATCAATGGTTTATTTGTTTTTTTTTATGATGAATAAAATTTATATAGTGATTGTGCGCCCATCAAAGAGAATGTCCGATAAAGAAAAAATAAAACAACATCATCTTGCTACAAATTGTATTATTTATTTATTTTTCAAAGTACATCTTATTGTTCAGGAATAAAACAAATACGTGTTTTTTGGACATATATTCTCCTTATGATTTGTGTATACCTACTATACCTAGCCAAACAATACGAGTTCCTAAACAAATTTCTAATAATAAACCGAATTTATTTACTATTCTCAGATTCTCAGAAATAAGACCAATTGTCTTGCGTTCGGTTATGTCAAAGATTAAGTAGTCTTTTTCAACAAATATATACGTTAACTTTTCCCTTGTAGTATACCTAAATATACATATATGCAAATACATATGTGCACTGCAGCTTACGGATGTAGAGCGTATACCATTGAGATACGAAAAGATCAAACGCCAAACTGATCTTTTTATGTCTAGGGTAAAACAGAAAATAAACAAAACCTACATAGAATTAGAAACTATACTTTCTAGATTGATCCCTATACCGGAAATGATCTAATAATGATTTAGTTTCAACCGTAATAGTTACATAATATTAATTTATACACATGGTGATCAATATTTTGAGTTTTCACTTTTTCAAAAATAATATTACATTTAATATAATTGTAAGGAATTATAACAAACTACTATAGATTCATAAATTCATTCTGCAATCGCAAATTATTTTGACTATATGTATTCATCGTATTTATATTTGACAAGAATAAAAATTAACCCACATTACAAAACAGATTATTTTTTAGTGTAGGTACTTTACAATACAAACAAATTAAATTTTAAACCAGTATCTACAGTTAATTACTTATGAGTATTTAAAGTTTAAATAAATTAAGTAGTATATAAACATTTTGCACAGTACCACTATGCTGCTTCACTTCGCCCGTCTATACTTTAAATACTTAGAAAAAATATAATAATAGAAAATTTAAAATTTAAACTTCATAAAAATATACTTTCAATAAAATTAAAACTTATCGAAACAATAAATGTAGACATTTAAATAGATCGCATGTATACAAAACGTTATCATAACATGGATAATTGTTAACTATTAACCACCTATACTCTTCCATTATGATTTTTATCCACTCCTAAATGATATACACGATGTTTATGTATGCTTCAGTTATTATTATATAAAAAAAAAAACTAGTATTTATAAATAAGTATAGTAATTATAATATCAAAACTAAAAAAAAAAAAATCATCATCAAGTTTAAAAAAAAAAAAAAAAAGAAGTTTATTTCAACATCAATAGAATTAAATAATTGTATTTTACCCCTCAGTTATATTTTTTTTTCAGGCATCAGTTTGCTGCAAATAATTAAAAAATGATTATAGCTCTTAGAACTGGCTTATAGGTTTAATGTAAAATTATGTAAAATATATTATTAGTTTTATTTTTATTTAATATTTTTATGCATTTCACTGAAGTAACGATGGTATCGTATTTGTAATAGGTAAGTAGTTTTTCCCTATAAATTAGGTACAGTGTATATATTTGTTTTTCTGCAAACTTTTAATAGCATAACCTTTATTTTTAATCATCAAAAGTGACTATATTATAATGATTTTATTACTATACTTATATGTTTTACATATTTTTTTTTTTTTTATATATATATATATATATATATATATATATAATCAAAATAATAACGTTCTTATAATATAAACTTTTCCGGGTATAATTGGTTAAAGCCAGAAAACTGCGCATAGCACGTTCTCAAGCAAACACGTATATATACACTTAAATAACAAAGGCGGTCAAAGCTAAAAATACAAACTTACTCAGAATTTATCCCCGGTTAATAAGAAACAAAACGAAGCCATGACTTAAATCCCTCGGTATTATAACGGTATTTTTATAATAATAGATATAGTTTTGTTGGTGACATTTTAAATAAAACAACTTATTTTATTTTTTAAATGTAATACTGGATAATAATATTGTTATATTAATTTAAACATAATTATTTTTGATATTTTATACTTGAAACGGCTTAATATAAGTACAAATCAGTCAGTGATGCCAATAACTTTCAAAGTTTAATGGGTTTTTTTCTTTGAATCTGTGGCCATACTTTATAGTAATATAATATTATAGTTATTCAATAATGTGTAAAAAGCATAAATATCTTATTCCAAGCATTGAAAATGAGTCATGCGTAGTAATCTGGTACAAATTGGAAATTCTAAATTTTCAACACAGCTGTATAAACCTCATATTATCTCAAAAACCATTAGTATTACTCCAATTATTCATATTATCATATTTGATTATAATTAATTAAAATTCAGTTTAATCCGATTAAATAATAAATGCGTAATAAACTAGCTTAAACAACTGTTATTATATGCTATATTATGATTTTAATTTTGGATTTTCATTATTTATAATAATAAAAACAACAATAGTATGAAACTAAAGAATTTGAAGAGATCTGTCTTTCTCAACTACTCTTAACCATGTCTTTACCCACTAGAATTTATTCCATATTTATTAGATTATTAATCGATGTTAAATTGTTGTCATTTTGGCAAAGTGAAATATTGTTTTTGTATCTCAAAAAGTCAGTCTAAAAGACAAACATTAACAATTGTATCGTAATTGCATTTGATTTACTTGCTTTTAATGACTTTTGGAAACTCATAAGCTTATCTTTTTTCAGCGTTGTTGAGTACATTTTTCAATCTATTTTAAATAATTTCTAAATAACATAATATTTTATACTCAAATAATTTTTAGCAACATCGTGTTTTTCCAGGCTAACGGCTACATTATTATATTATATTTATAATTGGTAATATTATCATACTATTATAAAATCTAAATCACGGATTTTTGACATTTGCACACACTGGTGTCAGTATTGAATTATTATTATTTTTGATCTGCTTTCAAGTTTTGACATAATTGTGTTTGTAAGAAAAATCAACGTTTTTGTTTAAAACGACATTCCCGATGGATATTTTCATACTAAAGCTCGTTGATATAATGACACCATGAATTTCTGTCACTCTCATAAAGTGTATGTCTAAGCTAATAAAAAAAAATATATACAAAATGATATATTTATTACATTATATAGAGAGATTGGAATATATTTCATATAAAAAACTATAAAGTTACCTACAAGTAATTACATTTTACATGGTATTGGCGTCGTATACATTTGAAAAACTATTCAAAATGTTTCAATATTATGCATAAAATGTTAAATATTATATTATGTCTTAAAGCGATGATGCGGGAGTGCTTTCTAGAATTATTTAAACCTAAATTTGTTTAACTAAATTTTTTGAACTTAAATTCCAACAATTATTATATTATAATTGAATGCGTGTGACAAGATAAAATCATATGTATAACACGTAATTTTAGACTCTGCAATATATGTTATGCAAATGAGGCAATGCTGAATTCAACAGAAAAAATTTATATTTTTAATATGCGTATAACGCAGTAGTACTATATACATATTGTGCCGGCAATACATACGATATTAAATATAACAGTAGGACGTTATTGTATTTTACATATATTATAAATATGTACAGATGCAAAGCTCCTTACAGTGTTTATAAAAACAGAAAAGTTTTTTTTTTCAATTTTCATGAAATGATCTCATTCAATTTTCTCGCATGGCATGTTTAACGTAAATTACACAACCACGATATGTAATGAAATAGGAGAAAAAAATGCATGAGCTCGAATTCACGGAACAGCTTATTACTTTACATTTATACTAACAAATACGTTAAAAATATTTAAGAAATCACGTACACGTGCTATGTTATGAAAGCTCTTACGTAAAAAAATATTATTATTATAATAATATTTATGATAAAGACACACCGAATTATTTGAATATTTCTTCTGTCGATCTCTCATTAACTATGTGAGAGACACATTAGTAAAATATATACAGCTGAATGTATACGTATAGATATGTTCAAAAAATTTTTTAACTTATAATTCAACACGTCGATTTTTAACGACCGTTGGGTAAAAAAAATGCTAATTAATTAGTTTTTCACTCTTAAAAAAAAAAGTTGAACACTCCATCGACGTCCGCGGTACGACCGCCGCCTAAAGCTGAATTCCGTTTTCCGGGAAGGACATGAACGGCCAGGGGAGACGTGATTGATTTTCGATACAAAGTGTTCATTATATAGTTAATTAGTTCTGTTGGCAAAATACCACACCGGTACCGACTATATATACTAAATAGTTATGTCACCGTGGCACCATGCGAGACGATCGTCGCGAAGCTAAATATTATACCTAAATAACATCGATATACCTTGATAGCCACTTGCACACCATTTAACAAAGATAATATTCAAAATTATTTGAACAAAGATACTATCACTTAATTTATATATATATATATATGCCGATTAGATATACACGGACACTAAAAATTGCGTAATTAGAAAATACAAATGAGATCTATTCCTACTAGTTATATTTTAGACCTTCGCGTATTATTAAAAAAAATATTCATATATCTCTTACTAAAAATATATCGCAAATCACGAGTTTATTTTTAAATGAACATTTTCAGCTTCTCAGACTTTTTTTAACAATATGGATAATGATTAAGCTCGATAAAATGCTTAGGTATAGATATTTTAACCTGATTATATTATTTTGAAGATATTATAATGCGATACACAATCGGGATTTGACGTACAGCTCGTAACCTGATTGTTTCCACTTAACTTAAGTTAACGAAACCGTGTAAACGTGAATTAAGGAAATCCTTGTTTTTAACCCACAAACTTGGAAAATAACAACGGTGCTCGTAAATACAACACAAATCACGTATATAATGTACGCGTTTTATACGCTATTAAAATGTTCTGTGAATTATTTACGTGGTGCATTAATATAAATTTTGACTTAAATGTTCAATAATATAAAAATAACCAGTGGAATATTATAGTAATAATATCACATATTATAATCTACACATTATTTATTTAGAAATTATAATTTTATATTATATTATACTGGATAAACTCAAATTTATTTGAAATATATTTCTTCCATTAAATATATATTTCAACGATGAATAATACCTACATTATCATATTATAACGACTACCGAAGAATTATGCTTTATTTGAGTATTTTTTAAGTTCACAAATTTTGGTAAGACTCGTATACATAAACTGACATATTTCATACAATTGTAATCGTATAAAAGAATATTGATCATAATATTATTATCGTGAGTAGCTTGATGGTCATAGCTTATGACCATCTTTGATTGATATTTAGTAAAAAATAATAATATTATTATGTCTCATCATGTCTATTAGAGTTTAAAAATCGTATTTTTTTTTAATAATTATTGTTGTTTTAAATAAAAAAATAGTAGATAGACCACAGTTTACTCTATTGAATCAATGCTGTTCGATTTAGAATTATTATATATAGGTAACGATAATCATTTTTGCGTTGTCATCGATTCGAGATATTCAAGAACGTTTTAACGTTTAGATGCTAATTGTTTTCAGCTTATGAAACGTAAAATTGTCAATAACATTTGTTTACATTTAATTAATTATTTTTTTTTAGTTTTCACCTAATCTGCAATTGACATAGATAATCTTATGGAAACCGTACCTGATAACAACACCAACTCCATTGTTCACCGACGATCTGAACGTATACTATTTAATTATTATATTACATCCTTTTTTTTCCTTATTATCCGTAATGATTTCAATATTCATTGCAAATTATAAAAACAAAATTTTATTTCAGCGGTGCCTATAACTGGAAATACGTCTATTTAGGTTCAAAATGTGTATAAATTTCATAACAAATCGAGGTTTTCATTAATACGCATTTTAGGTTACTAAAATCTTAGAATATAGTTGGAACTTTTGTTTTTCGAAGTATCGGGAGTTATACGATACAACACTGTTCAGCTCTATTTCGATCCACGAAAAAATCATTTTTAACTTTAACCCCACTCCGCACAAACGACTATTGACTCATAAAAATACAAAAAGTAAAACTTTTTATTAATTCTATTTCATCGATTTTATCATGACCATGATGATAAATGCTGCTAGATCTCAAAATTTAGCGTTTAATATACCTAACGATATTATAGTTAAAATATAATTCCTTTAGGATAATATCGCAAATCATTGATCGCATAATTTTATTCGATAAGATCGTAATATTTGGTTTTGTGAAGCTGTTTTCATAGAATTGCTTAAAAACACAATTGAAAAAATGTCTTACCATGTATTTAGAAAATAAATTACATTTAAAATATGATTTTTTGTTATATTCATTGATATCGTACAAATTTCGGTGATCCTACTTGAAAATCAATAATTACTGAAGTCATAACTACGTTAATTATTACTACAAACGACATGTGCCCGGATAAATATACGCGTGTAACATTTATTATTTTTTCTATACTGCAAATAAAAGTTTGAAACGTAATTGAATTCCACGTATTACGAAAAATCAGTGTAATACTACTATGTCAATAACATTGGATAATATTATATTTTATCATGTTTGTTTTAAAAATTCTTTTCTTATACACGTTATAAACAGGGATAGTCAACATGAATAGGTTTGTGGCCACGTGAATAAATACAACGTTACCAAGAGCCAAAATGTTTATAGATACATTTCATAAAAATATATATAACTAAAAATTAAAACTTATTATAATTTAATAAGAAAATTTGGTTTTGTAAAAAATACGCAAGCCACATCTAACAAATACGAGGGCCACGTGTAGCTTACGAGTTGCAAGTTTGTCACTCTAGTTACATAATAATATATGTATTTGCATATTACTTATAACTTATAAGTAAATTCGATTCTCCTCTGCGATTTTTCTGAGAGTAAAATAATTATCGTTTATTTGGTATAATTTAATTCCACTAAATCGGACTGAAAAAGTAGGCATCAAGTAAAAATCAAAACTAAAACCGTTTTGTTTAATTTTAAGATCAAACTTTTAGGATGAATTATAATAATATGGTAAAGTTAACGTTTTTAGAAAAATAGTATATATAATATTAGTAAAACATTGGAGATAATTTAGTACCTATTAAGACAACTTCAAAAATCTTTCAGAAGATTAAAATATTGCCGTGACCCTTAAGCTAACTGGTGTAACGTTAAAAATATCATAAACGCAATTTTTAATAATATATTATTTCATAAATTATTTAAAGTACTAAAAAAAAAAAAAATGAATAAATAGCTGTTAAATTTAAGTTCTCAAAAATCGATAATATTATTTCACTTTTTCCTTCAATACTCATTACGAGCAATAAGTTAATTGTTTTTAGATCGGATTCATTAGACAAATAAAGCAGTATGAATCGTAACTACTCCGTATTAAACGATAAATAACAAGCATGTATTCCATCTTGTATACGATGACAACAATTATGGCCGACTAGTGTACTTACTAGGATTGCTTTAAAGCTATTTAATTGAAACACATATATTTTTTTTCAATTAAACCGACTGAAAACATAAACAGATTCAATACTGGACTAATGATATGTACAATGTACATATATAAATACCTGTAAATTAATAAATCATGTATATGGTATAAACAAACTAGCTTTTACATGAAAATGAACGATTTCAATGGTTTAAACGGATTTTAAGTACACAACATAAATACCGATTGAATGATTTTTTTTTTTATTATTTATTAGACGAATTACAGATGGAAAATTTTGCTAAAAGCTCCAAGTATTTTATGCACACGACCGTTGGATATTGTTGATGCAAACGGCAGAATTCAATTGGCCTCCCGTTTGAATGTTCATCAACAATGCTCATTCTAAATGACCTTTTATAAGTTAGAATTTATCATTTATATGGACTTAAAATTTTCTATATTTTATGAGAGATGTTTTGATAAACTTTAACCCTCTTTTAAACATTGGAATCATATTAAAAAAAGTCAAAAAATATCTATAATACCAAATACGGCTAATATAATATTATTCTGAGTAAATAATGTATCAGAATTATTAAAAAAATTATCTACATCATTATGTAATACTAAAATATTATTATTAATGATACTATACAAACTGCATATGAATCATCTACGCGAGTTATATCATATAAGTATACCTACATACAACAAACACGAAAATAAAATATTACGAGTATATCATGTATATAAGAAATTAAATGGTTTGTGAAGCTGCAGAATGTAGGAATTATTTTTTTCTCTATCAAGATATCTGTTAAGTTTCCCTAAACTAAATCATAGTTGATTAGATAATATATTTATATTTTTTTTTCTGTAATTTAAAAAATAAAACCAATAATGATTATTTGTGGAATAATACCTATACATTTTGCACTTACATAAATTAAATTTACCAAGTTACAATGTCATAGTGTAATATTTATATAACATGATGCACAACACATATTTCAATACCTACCCATCCTACCTCTTTCACAAAAACACCAACCGTGAAATTTATTCAAAAACACAAATTTAAATAAACTAATAAAGTGGTAATTACATTATTGCTTACCTACCATAATTTAACCACTCACCCGTTTGTAAATATCTCCACTGAGAGACTCCAGCAGGAAACCCTTTTAACATGATATAATTTCTATACTAAGTAATAAGTTTTATTGGTAATATTGACGGGAATTTCACTGTATATTTGCATCTATATATATTCCGATTAGTGATTAGTGATTATAAATTTCATAATTTTATAAGAAAATAAAACAATTTATAAATTGTATTTATTATTTTGATATTAAAGATAATTTTTTATGAATAATAGCAACAAATAAATACAAAAATATAATAATGTATATTTATTATTGTGAATAAGTAAGAAAACTAATCAAATAATATAATATAATATGCATAGCTAAACGGCATCGTTTTTTTTTTACATTTTCAAAGTTTCAAAATGTATAAAGGTTTCTTCGTAAAAACTACTTAACGATTTAATTACATAAATGTTGGTGCATTAATCAAAACTAATTTTTAAATGTATGCGCAATTGCAAGACTTTAAACGGGTTTGCCAAATAAAAGAAATATATTTTTAATGCATTCATTTCAAATGAGTTTAAAAATGATCTTTAATTTAATTTTTAAACAAGGACTTATCTGAACTTTTTTTCGAATGAAATGCAATTATAAATCAGAGATATTACTCCGAAATTATGTACTGTGAATATAATATTATACTCCTGAGAATTTAAAAGGAATAAATTAATTATTATTATTTATACCTGTATGGTTATCTTATCACTAACAGATATATCATTATGTACGATATGTATATACATTTTAAATGAAAATTAAATCTTGATAATACTCGTATGAGGTTATTATTTATTTCAATAAATTAATATTATGTACACTTAAATGAATAAATATTGACATAAACCTAATTTAAATAAATTGTACCAACAATTAGTTTACTTGCAATTTAGCCTCATTATGAAAGTCTGATATTATAATTTGTATAAGTAGACGCAGAATATAGTACTTCCGTACCATATTTTGTTTTTATAGTTCATTTCAAGCAAATTACGTACCTACTACCCGTTGACCGTGTACACACTACACACGCGACATCTCTACCAAGCACGACTCATAATACATTTTCAAATGATATTTGCGTACGTTGTTTGCGAATTGATGAGCATTATTTTTCTCTCAGCGTGTCCAAAATGTATTACTGCACTGCAAAGAAACGTCCTCGATGGACTCTTAGAGATGACACACTCTCAATTATTATATTAAACCAAGTCAATCAAGTGTCGAAGGCTCGTAACATTAGAACATCTCACGATGTCGGCACAAAGTCCCATTATCCAGTCCGAACCTCTGTATAAAGATAAAATTCTTCGTATATATGCTCTTAGAACGACTACAGATTTCTGATTCACAGGAATTCTAAAATGCTAACGTAGTCACATCTCGTCTGTACGAACCTTATGTATTTACGTGTGCATATTGGTAATAATATTATAATCATGTATGAGTATCGAAATAGTGGTTCTTACGTCAATAATTGTTTATATAGTTATTTGATAACTCTAGCTAGTGGCTAACTCCCAGAAACTACAGTTATCAGTTAAATCATAAACACTGCGAGTCGGTAAAGGGCGCACCGCGTTAGAGGTTTATATTTCCAGACAATCAAACGCATACGCGTGTCATATATATATATATATATATATATACATATTAAAATATATTATTATGACTATGTTTTTGATTATCAAATTTCAAATACTCCGTTCGACCGTTCAGCACTTCCTGAGTTAGTAGTGGCACCGTCTTTAATAAAACCACCCGAAAAAAAGTTTTGTGAATAAAATATATTATAATAGTATCTATAGGTGTATTGAAATGAATCGATATTTTGGTTCATTGTACAAGAGTGTTTGAAAAGGATTTAGCAACTGAGTGGCATCTTTAGTTTACTGGTAATCATATTAAATAGGTAGTAGCGTATATGGATAGACTTTGGTATAATATGTGACATACTGATACTGTTGACTTGGAAATTCAGAAATATTTTGTTATTATTTATTTAATTCATTAATACAAATTAATTTTTAATGAAACAGCGTTGATAAAATATTTATTATATTATATCATGTAAGGATTAATTTAACTTATTTTTATCAAATTTCATTACGAAGACAGAAAAAATTATGGTTGAATGATTTTATTCAAGCTTTAAAATGATAATGTTGGAGTAATTAAAATGGAAATTATTGCACTCCTGTAAATATTACCACTATGTACAGAGCACCACACTTATCAACACTTCATTTACATATTTTTCTACATAAAATGTATAATTTTCATGTATAGTAAAATTGAACTCCAACCACGTTCACTTTGATTGATTTGTAAATGACTACATGGTAGAATGATTACACAAAGATTTAAAAAATAATTTACACTCTCAAGTCTGAAAAAGTATTTTCATCGTATCACTTAAATCAATATCGTTGGAAAATCATTGATAAAATATAATATTTTATGTTCGCTGACGATAAATTCTTACATTATACATTTATTTCCAAATTAATTATGTCGTATAATACTATAAATCAATCAATATCTAACGCAAATGGAACTTTATAGAAATATGCAGTTGTCAACTAAATTTAATACACATAAATTCTATATTGATTAATTGAATTAAATACAAATTTTAGCATGAATTGTTTAGGAATTCAAAAATGTTTGCTTGATAAAGGAGTAAAGTTAAATTATCTCCATATTTATTATCACCAGCTAAAAGCAATTTTATTCATTACTATAAATGAATCACCAAATTATATTATTATTATTATTATTATTATTACATTATTTTAACTATAACTTATCTTAACAATATAATTTATCAACAACAATATTCTGTTTTAACAATGCTGGGAAAATAATCATTACTATTTAAAAGAGAACTTTGATACTTTTAACTCTCAATGTAAAACTCCAAATTATTAAGTGTTTAAATTACTAAAAGATTTAAAATATCGAGATAAAAAACAAAAAAAAAAAAATAAATAAGTATTTTGTTTCGTAAATTACACTTAAATGTTCACATTGTTCTCAAATAAAGCTCATCATTTATAGTTTTTTCAAAACATTAAATATATTTATTTTTTTTTATCTTGCTTTATTATTTTTATTTTTTATTCTTTATAATAATTAACACCAAATTTTAAAATTCCAGTGGACAAACAAAGTACTACTGAATTAGATCATTCAATCGATAATGAAAAAGGTTGTAAAATGGAACAATAAAAAACACGTAAGCCTCTATTGTTTTGATTTTATAGGTTTAGCTTCTTTTTTTTTGTATACAAACGTCCTATTATCATTCCATAAGTCTGTGCACCATTGTAAACCTATCTACCTACCTTCCCACCCAACCATCTACTTTAAGTCTGAGAAATGCTGGATTACATTTTTTTTTTTTTCTGAACAATTACACGTATTTCAACACCAGTGTAAATAATTATGATTTTATTTTTGCGTTTGTGCATCGGTATTATTTAAGTTTGTATTTAAACAGAAAAATATATAGGAAAATAAAAATATACAGTAAATTTACATCTGATTAAATGATTCAAATCAAATAATAATAAAATCCGAAAACAAAAAAAAAAAAAAAATAATAATAAAAAATTAATAAATACAAACAATTACTCTTTATATCTATAGATTTGTGAATAAAATTTATCTAGTATAATGATTAGAATATATTCAATATTAAGGAATATTTTATATTATATTTATAAAATTCAAAGAAAATTACTAAAATTGTACTTAATGTACTTATGCTAAGATGGAAAATCAAAGATAAAATACTTTATCATAGGTTCTTTTATTTTAATGGCCTTCTTTACCGATAAATTGATTTCATATCAAACGAGTCTTTTACACATATTCTATGCTTAAATCCAACTATCATTATAATTGGAATTCAAAATATGAAAAATAAATAAATAAGATATATAATACTGATAACGATCGTAACAATCTAATCGCCCAATAAAGTTGAGAACCAATCTTGTTACAGAATATTGCCACTTTTATACACACATAAATAGCATATATTTTGTTTCAACTAAAAAAAAATCTAAGGTTTCTTTAATATATGTATAATAATCTATGTTGTACCTTGTACCTTGTAACTACCTCAACTAAAATATCTGAATAAAATATGATTAGTGTTTATAAATCCACATATTGTTTTTTTTTTTCATTTTAAAACAGAAGAATATTATATCTCATTATTTGAGGTCAAATTTTCTACTTCTAATACAGATAAAACTAAAGCATTTTTTTATCCTTTAAACATAAATTACAGTTTAATTTAGTGTAAACAATAAGTTACATTAATAGTGTACTATAAAATACTATTGGTATAAAACACGTGAAAAGAGAACCAATTTGCTGATTGGTTTTATAACAGTTAAAGACCTCGGGACTTTTTTTTTTATTCCAATAAATTTATTTTAAGTTGAAGAGAAATATTTTAGAAAACTACACGAAGAGTCATATTGTTATATTTTAAACGAATATTTTATGAGTGGTTAATAATTTGTTTATACCAATATATTATGTAGTTTATTAATTAGGCCCATGCAATGACATGTACAAAAAAAACAACATTCAAATTTTAATATATACCATCATGTATATCTTAAACAACTTGATTATTATGTACCTATGTTAATTTTAGAAGTGTTAGAAGTACACTGAAACGCTAAGTTTGAGTAAATATACGTTGCTAATATTTGTAAACCAAATGAATCTATGGTTTATGAAAAAATTATGATTCGACCTCAGAAGCTCATTTATGTATGATATGTATTTAAAGAAAATTCACTCTTTTCTGTATATTGTAAATTACTTTTTACACAACGTTAGTTTGAATTACAATATTTCAAAATATCGAGGTTTTCAACTTTTATTTCATTATATATGTGTTCGTATTTTTTATTATTTTTAGCTTTTAAGATCATTACATTGTTATAAGATTTTTATTATGTTTTGCCCTTAAAATTATAATATACACAAAACCAAGCAAATGACTACGTATACTACTATATGTTGATAAACATTTAAATCCAATGATTAAATTAAGTGCCATATAAATATATGTATAAATATTCATGTTTTAATAAACATACAACTATTTCAGTTAAAAATAATAAATTATTTTTAATACATCGTGTCTAGAATTTATACGATTATAAAATAAATAAAATTATTTTAATTAAAAATAAAGTAGTTTTTTTACAAATTTACTCGTACAAAGATAATTCAAACCTATTTCGAACTTTTTTACAATATTATAATATTGTTATTTTTATTCGAGGAAGCAGATGAATGACATGATCTAAAATCGAAAGATAAATAACACAGAAAACTACAATATTAAAAATGTTATTGAATTATAATCATGCTTCATAGTATAATTATACACATAAATTACTATTATTGTAATGCTGGTCAATCGTATAGTTGACAAGTTGTTGCTGCAATGCGTGATAACCGTAAACAATAATCGGTATACACCATTATTACCCACGTTCAACCAGCCAATGGTCTTAAGTTCAACGTACTAAATCAGAATATAATTTAATGTCAAAATGTAATATAATGCTTATAAAATCGTAATACTATTTATCGGTTCCAAGCATTATGCATTAAGTTTCAGATATACGTATTACATATCGTATTGTATGATATTGTTATTCACTATTTTACATTTAGAAAATTAATTAGAAATTCTACGTTTTATAACTCATTGAATAATTGGAATGGCATAATATTATAAGACATAAGCAATTTTCCGCATGATATATATCATAATCCACACAGTGGCTAGCTGCGGAACGCCTTGCTTATCCATTGCATAAAGTTGAACCGGATTACCAATTTTTTTTTTTTCATCCCAAATCCCCAGACGATGGACGACGACAAATTTTCCTTTGGCGTTTTCAATCTAAAAACTCTAGCGTCACTTTATACAGCAATTTCGAGAAACCACCAACACTATCGCTGTCAGAAGAATACAAAATACGATTGTCAATCGCGAAAAATGTAATTCGACCCGACCGATTTAATGTCGTTAGAGTCGGTGACGGCAACGGGAGGACCATGTGCGTTCTCTTTTTAAACATATATATTTTTAAAACCTTTATGCAAAATTTGCATTGAATAAATATGGTTTATTCAAATACGTTTTTTCTCAAACACGTGTTTCAAGAATGCTGTTGTTGGTGCTATCCGCTGAAAGCCCTAGCGATATCACTGTGTATTATAATATTGAATCCCATCGTATGATTATTATTGAAATTAAAATTAAAACAAATAAAATGTTTCAGAAAACATGTCACGGTATCGGATTGTGAATAATATTCTGAAAAAACATAACGTACGCTGTTTCAAATTATATATATAAAAATAAAACCAAAACCAAAGAATGAACATTGAAGATAAGATACAAAAAATTTCCTTCGTCTGCCAGTATAATAATAATAATAATTTTTGTCTTATAACTATTCCAATTATTACTATAACTGTATAACAATGTATAAATGATTAGATTTCCTGTATAGAGCACAGCTAATTCATAAATTTAGATCACTTATTTTTTATAAAACCAAATACAGAGTGTACATTTTTAAAGAATTTTCTGAATAATATTGTATTAAATCAATTTACGTATTTCTCTGTGAAGTGAATTCTCCGTAATTTGTACATTTTAGTAACTATCTATACAAACGCTTACCTTTAAACTACAGAACAGAATAGTAATGAAAAATTTCGGACCAGATGAAAAGATCATATTATAAAGATTTTCATAACACTGATGAATACTATTATTACTAAGGTAAATTTAAAAGCAACGATAAATCATAGCATTCGATTCTGAACAGAACTCAACTTACTATACAATATTATATGAATAAGTATATTTTTTAGACAACATTTAGGAGCGCAAGTTTTCAAAATGTATTAAATATACATAACTGAGAATAGAATAATAGATGATAATCTTTATTAAAATATCAGTTGATAGTCAAAATTATGAATGTACTGTTAAAAAAAAATTAAAATAAAACAAGATAGTTTGTTGCATATAAAATTCAATTTATATTACAAAAGAAACGACATATTTTTTAAAAATAATATCGTGTCTTAAAGTTATTGACATAAACGATTTGTGAATGTATATGTATATATATATATATATATATATAAATATAAATATGAAACAAAAACAATTCGTCGAACTGGAATTACTTAGGAGTTCCTTTATATTAAACGATTCGTTGAAAATTGTATCCATAATATTTTATAATATATTAAATCGTTATTAATATTTTATTCAATATTCTTCTCATTCTATTAGAACAAATTATTTTCATACATAATTTTAATGTTTTGACAGAACTCATTGCACCAGTATACAGTATTGACATTTTATCATATCAATTATAATATTGGTATTCAAGTATTTATCAATGATTTATTCTCTATTCTATGTCCACGGTAACGCTTTACTTCTAGGCTGTTCGAAAATTCTAGACAACAAAACGAAGAAAAAAAAATCGTCGTCAAAAGTTTCCGTCGTCTCATGCGCAGATCTTGTATATAATATATATATATATATTATACGTATAGTATTAGAGTCGTGAAGATGTATACATCTATCTATAATCACGGTCGACAGGCCTTTGTTCGGAAAGTTTTCTGATTGATGATTTCAACCACCGCCCAGGTGAGAGAGGTCGTTTTTGCGGCCATCGGTTTTTCTATATAACAATAATAATAATATAGTCGTCATACTACTACTATCGTCGCCTGTATAATACATATTATACACGTCTGTACATTATATATTATTATTATTATACACACGCTCCAGAAATTCACTGTCGTTGTTGCTCGTCCTGTCACTATACCATTCCTTATGCTCGTGCGAAACGTATAACATGTATATTTATATATTTATATTTATATATAATACTCTTTATTATCATGCGCGTGGTATAACCGAGAATTCTGCAGGATTTTAGTCTGGATATCATCCCTCTGAGATAAGTTGTAACGAGTAATGGAAGCGGTGCGGGTTGAGATGGCATTAGTTGGTCGCTAACAGGAGGCAGTAGTGGCGGAAACGACTGAAGTGTCACAAAAACTTATTTTTTAAAATGGTGGGTAAGAAAAATGAATGAAAATAATAATTGCAGTCTGCCGAGAGAGAAAGATAGAAATAGAGACAGAGACAGACAAAGAGAAAGGCAGAGAGAAAGAGAGAGATCAAAAATATATAACATTGTATACAGTGTACACCTAATATTATAAAGGTACTATATATGTAATTATATATAGAACTACTTGTCGAAAAACACCCGTAGGATAACATTATAAAATTATTATGTGAAGTAACCAAACCAACAAGAAAAAAAAAATAGTGAATGAGAGAATTCATTATTTATGAATATTATAATAATGTTGTCATGAATAGTGAATACAATATTATGAGAAACGTCCGACGAGAGAAGCACTGCAATCCAATCAATAAAAATGCAATGCGAGCGAATGCTAAAAAAACAATTAATGGACATTAACAAAAACGACATAGCTATAACATAATTAGGTGCATGCAGATTACATTGATTGTTTTTACACATATAAAATCTACAGTTTTCTTGTGCATCACAAAGCTATTAACTAAGATTAAAATTACACGGAACAAAACTGTATATTATTTAAATATTTAAACGTAACTTTTGTTGTAGTTATTAGTTTTAAAAAATCTGGAAAAAATAAAAATAATTCAAATTTTTTCATGATGCGTCGATATTACAATATATTTTTTGTGCAAATATTTTACAATATTATAAAAGTTTCACTAAAATTTTACCGTTCTCTTCAAACATCCAGTCCAGAATTAAGCTTCAAGTGATGTTCCGATCTTTTCAACTTTTTTACGTTTGAAAATCACACTAACACTACCGTTCAATTGAAATCCGATTAAGCACAACATGTCACCACCACGTTCGTGGGTTATAATAAAATAATATTATGGAAATAATAGTCGCAGTCCGCAAGGTCGTTGATGGTAGACGGTAGCATCTAGTTAACTGACCGTTAACGTCGATCGACAAGACAGAAAAGTATATTAAGTACGATTCATATTGTAACACATGATGATTGTACCAATCAATTAACTTAAACTAGTAAAATACAGAATATATTAAATTATAATATAATAGACTCAGACAAACAGCGACTATATGCGACCTACCTAATTTTATTATATATCTAGTAAGTTAAAAATATAGTTAGATAATTAAATTCTATACAAAATTATTAATATATGTATTAATAACTAATTAAATACGTTCACTTGTATTGACTGTATTATTATTATTATAACTGTCGAAATTCCCTACCTAGTTCTGACGATCGACCATACCACTCACTTATTTTAAATCGTTAGTATTGTTAACAACAAATGACTTAGATAAAATAAGAATCAAAAGATCAAATATCAACAAGCCGTGTTATTAGACTCAATTAGGTTTATTATCAGACGTAGTTCAGCCATAAATTTTATAATTTCAAATCTTTCATAAAATTGTGAAGTAATAACTCTCCTGTGTACTTTCACGACAAGAGGCGAACAATTTTTTATAATATTACAATTATAATATACTAAAAGTCATATTATATACTAAGAAAACGCTAAATTTACGCGTGATCATCAATGATTTTATAATATTATCAAATTTACGACACCAGCCGGATAGAAAATAGATAATACCACATTATCAACACATTCGAGGCATTTTTAGCTGAGGGAAATATATATTATGCAATATTTTTATAATATGGTACGTGTTATACGTACATATACACCTATGCGAGTGTTGTGAAATTTATGAATCTGCATACCGTCAGACGGGATACTTTCCGAATAAAAACTATGAAAATACGTTCAAAAAATAAAAAAAAGTTTACCCGAAATAAATAAGTGAAAAATATATTCTCGAAGTTTAACATGTTAAATTCTCTACTGAGTCCCAGAGGTAAAATTGAAAAGTTTATGCGTCGGCTGTCGAAAATAATTTAAAATATAATATATACTATTTTTTCAGTTGTAATATTATACATATATATATATATATATATATATATATATATATGTTTATTATTATTATTTTTCTTTTACACATATATGCAATCATACAAGATTAATTTTTGCGCTATAAAACAGGTATGTTTATAACAAAAACAATTTTAACGATGACCTAGGTATTGTACGGAATTATATTGAATAGAACAGGGAGCCAATTTATAGTTCGAGTAAAGTTGTTTTTTAGAGTCGAATATTCTAAATGTAAGTTTAACACCAATTTTATAAAATAGTGACATGTCTATCATTATAATCAATTACTAAACAGAACATATGCATAATGTATAACATTTTATTTTATACATAAAACATAAAATGATAAATATATTAAAATGTCAAGAGCATAACATTATTCTAATAACTGTTGTATCGTTTAAAAAGTATCCCAAGGCAATATAAACTTATTTTTATTTTAACGAAAACCAACAATTGTTATTGCAAATTTTCAAGCAAATAATTTTTTTTGAACATTTTGGAGAATCTAGTACAAAATTTGAATGAATAGTTGTAACTGAATTTTAAAATGTATACACTAAGGATAATATAGACCTTAAACGTATGTAACAGAAATATAAAAACGATGTATAGAACTCTGAAGATTTAAAAATAATTTAAATTGTTGATGGTTAAATATTAAAATTTAAAACTGTAAATTTCTAACCACGTTAGATCTTGTATTTTTTCAATAGATTATTATAAACCTATTTAACTTTAATGTACAAAGTTAAATAACTCAAAAATTACTCATTAGAATATCAAATAAGATTCATCAACTAACTAAATTTTAAAAAAGTCATCTAAATCATTAAAAAAAAAAAAAAAAAAAATAGGAGTAAGATGAATCAGTGTATCCAGTTATAAATTACGCATAAAAAATATCTTCATCTTTACCATCTAACAATCCATTAATGTTTTTAACGTTACGTTGTTTTAATAGAGCGAGGAAGTAATATTGATGATTTTTCATTTTAAGCAATACGATTTTAGTATCGTCACCTACGTATGTATATTGTATATGAATATCTATATTAGATAGTATATAAGTATATGGAAAATAGCTATAAATAAAACTAATTAATAACTATTAAATAATATTAAAATTTCGATTTACAATAATTATAATAATCGATTTTTTCGTTTCTTTTAAATGACGTAAATGCAGATCGTATTAATTATGCATAGGAATATTATAACATTGGCGTGATTGCCAGTGCTTTTGTACTTTAATTTATTTATTATTTGATTTTACATAAATTTTATAGATTTTATCGTAACAGCACAGGAAGATATTTTCGTGCTGCTTACATGGGTTTTGGTGTATGTGACACGTTTTAGAAATGCACTTCGGGAATATATTACCGCGTGCGGTTAAGACGAAAAACAAAAAAAAACAAAATAGAATGCCGTCGCATTGTAGTACGCGTTTAATTTCAAATGCACTTGACATGATAATATATTGTCTAATGTTGATAAAAATATTTTATTCCATCGACAGAATAGTGTAGTGTTTGGATAAAAAAAAAAAAAACATAAAACGTATAAAGATATTATTATTATGGTGTTAGAAAGTGGAAAATAATAAATAATAAATTGAGTCTAAGAAATCATTTATAATATTCCAATTTTAAAAGAATGTATGAAGATTTCATATGTGCAATTTTATTATTGTATTATTGTAGTGCCGTATGATTCGCAGTACTTAACGCATTTTGTATACTTACGCTCTTAAGCATTTTTATAGTGTCGTATAAAGAAATTGGAAAAGAGAAAAACATACTTTAAGTGCAAAATAAGTGCTGATAAAATTTAGAGAATTTATCACTTAATGGGGTACCATTCACATAAAACCGTAAAAAATTCAATCAGCAAATATATATATTTTTATGGTTTTATTGTTTTTACTGATAACGATGTATTACAATTTTTTAATTCACCGAAAATTATTAAGTGTATATTCAATAAACTGCTTAATATTTAATTACAATTTTAAAAATACCAATATTCATGTGTTTTGCATCTGCTGTTATTTTAAAAATACACGAATATTATTTAACCCTTAAATTCTTTGGGAAACACGATCAATTTTTTTCTCGTTCTAAAACAATGTATTAACATTGAATTTTCAATATATTATATTAAGCGAATTTAAATATTTTAAATATAAATCATATTATATTGTATTTATGTGAAACTCTAAAAATAAAACTTATTGATAATGATCATAATAAAGAATTTCAAACTTCAAAAATGTTAGTATAATCTTTTAGAATTGGTTACTTATTGTTAAAACCATTAGGTCGAAGAAATTATATTTTATATTCATAAGTCTTATTACCTAATCGAATTTATGAAAAAAAAAAAAAAAAGATCTATAATTATTTAAAATAAAATATTCTATGTACCTACCCAAATAGATATAATATTAGCATTACAAATAATTGTTAAATTAATTAACGACCGTAAATATGCTCTTATTTTAGTCTTATTATTTTTTTTAGAGTAAGGTATTGTATTTTAGATAGATTTATAATTTTATACTCTGGAGTAGAATAATTCTCTACGATTTGTATGTAGATTTATTTATAAAATAATCAAATTTCAAAATACAAATTACCTAACAATATAAATAATATATCTATATAAATATTATATAAAATCTTACTGTAAATAATGTTTCAATTATAATACTGATAACTAAGGCTCATTAATCAAAATAAAATAAATTTATTATGTACATTATATTATATAAGTGCATATTATACAACTATAACGGAAATATTTGTTTAAGAAAATAATATTATATGTTATGCTTAAAAGATAAAAATAGTATTAAAATGTTACTAAACCAGTCATAGTGTTTGAATGTAGGTAGCTGGTAACTGTATTGTACTTAATTTTTACCTAAATTATTTTATGAAAATCAAAAGATAAAACTGAGTATGAATAAGACGTATAACAAATTTTCGATAACCGATAGAAAAGATTTAATAGAAACTTAGCAAATTATATTATAACATGTATTCATAAACTTTGATATCTTAACCTATATTGTAATACTTAAATAATATATGTATATTGTATATTGTATACCTATCACAAAACGCGTGCAAATATCCGTTTTCTGACATGCACGCTCCATCTGCCACCGACGTTTTTCACTTGAATATACTCATACACACCGTCTTCCGAGACGAGTAATAGAAAGGAGACGGTTATTTTATTATTATTATTTTTTTTTTTATATAAATTATCGGCATGTCTTTTATCCCTATAACACGTTTTTAAATTATTTGCAAGGCCAAATCTCGTCGAACACACCAACATTAAAATTTAAAGTAAGTATAAGTTATAAGATAAATTTCATAACGTTATTTGTATACCTAGGTACACTAAATCTATAAGTGTATTATAACAAAAAAAAAAAAAAAATAAATACAAAATATTTTCAATTACATTGTATAGAATTTGTTTTCCTAATTCCGTCAATTAAATAGTAATACATGGTAAACGCTATTATACCAACGATTGAGTTTACATCAGAGATTTAGCGATAATTCCGCTTCGATTCAACTATTCAAAAACAAATTCATTTATCCCGGGATAGTGTTCACGGCAGGGTTAATAAAAAAAGGCAAATAAAAATAAAAAAAAGAAAGAAAAAAACACTGAATATTATCAAAGAGAATGGTGTGATATTATCGAAACATAGCTAGGTATACACCGAAAAGTTCAATCGTGCTTTTCACTGGTCTATTTTAACCTTTTTTTTTGTATATGATTGGATGCTATATATTGTAAAAAATCAATATTGTTTCTATGATTTTTTTTGTGTAAGTGAAAACTACAAAAAATAAACCACAAAAGTCGTGCTCAAATTTAATAAAGCATGTAGTGTCATAAACACCTACGGATATATTATTATGACACAACATTTTGAAATGAAACACGATCAAATAAGACAGACAGTTTTAAGAGGTAATTTTGTCAAAAATTTGTAGTGGGTATCAGATGAATAAACCATTACCGTTGTCTCATATCATACAATTAATGAAAAATAAGTTATTTTCATTGTGTAATGCGTGTTCGTGGACATGAATTACTAACAAGACATGCATTTTCCTAATATAGAATAACGCTTTGGTCGATTTACGTCTATAGATGTATTAGTTATGCATAGGAGTGCGAATACAGTTTATTTTTAAAACCGTACCCATAGAAAATCGCGTTTTTATGAAGAAAAATTAATAACACACGGACGTCAGCGTAAAAACAATAAAACCGTACGTTCGTGATTGCTATACTTTTTGAAATGAATGTAAAAAATACAATTATCATCTATTCTTCACAACATGACCATAATAATACAACACAAAACTTCACGACATACCCATATGGCCATTAATAAAATCAAAAATAAAATTCGTAACTATTATTATCAGGGGGTTAATAAACATAATCATAATATGTTATAATATCTTTGATATTCTAATTATTTATTATAGTGTACCCCGATGGGACAGTGCTACATCACATAACTGACAGATTTTTATAATGACTCAGCACGTCGTGTCACAAATAAAGTATATTGCAATTGTATTGACATACAGCGCCCATAGGTAAATAGTGTAACGGTCATGATGTGTGATATTCGTGTTTTAATATATAACTAATATCATGTATAGCTTCTGTCATGCCTGCAAGCAAGAGACAATTGTCAACGAGCCATTGTTTGACAGTATATACGAGAAGTATGAAAGGTATAGGATCGTCGCGTTTTATTTGCGGAAGATGGGTGGAAAGATGTGAGTACTTGATAAGTGCGAACTAAACAATAACCGTCAATATGACAGTTCGTCGACGACAAGATGAGTATTGCTCCTAGTGACCTCTTTTCTATCAACATTTCGTACAAGACTCTCATTGCAAAATTTTTTGCACACCACGTTAAGTGAATAATTTGAATGATTTTATGTACAAGATTATAGATTGATGCAACAACAATATATTATTACTATAATATTGTCCAATAATATATTTTGGAGTACGTGAAAAAGTTTCGATAAAGCAATTGGGTATACCTACCAAATTGCATTCGATTTAACTACGTAGATAAATACTTCTTGCGAATACTATTGCAAAATTCTCTACAAGACTACTGAAAATATCATAAAAATTCTACAAAACACAATTCGTGTTAAAATCCAAGCATAAGTTAGTAAATATTATTAGAATCTTCGTGATTACTTCTACTGTTCATTACATACTAATAATACATTACATTTTTGATTTTAATTTTTCTTTTTACAAGATTACCGATTTAGTAAAATTTAATTTAATTTAATTTAATTTATCATAGTCGTATAAAAAATATAGGTAAAATTAATAAATATAATACGTAAATTATTAAAAAATAAGTTATTAAATAATGGAAATTTATTTCATAATTTTAGATAATTCTATTTTTAGTTTTACAAAAGGAATATAAATATATTTGTTGAACGGTAAATTATAATTATAACACTTAAAAAAGATTAGATCATAATATTAGATAAATTAATATATTTGATTAGAAAACTATGTGAATCAAAACATAACAAAACAAAATTATTAGTTTATAACATTATACTGTTAAAAATATTTATTATTATGATTTATTTTTTTCAAAACTATAGAAAAATATTAATCTATAAAGATCTAGATAATATAATATGATTTTAAAATAAATATTATAACTAAAACTAATTTGTAATAATATAATATTTTCAAATATAACAAAATATGTAATAAATTTACATTTTATCATGGTTAACGGTACAAAATAACATAGTTTTGATATAGTCCCTTCAGAGAATAATAATTAAAATAATTCAATATTGAGATAGGTACTTAAATTATTATTTGATTTTTAAAATACCGCAAAAAAAAAATAAATATATTTCACTCCTATACTAATAATTGGATAGAACTTGCTTGAAAAATTTGATCAATAGCAGTATTGCATTTTCATGATATTATATGTAGACATATTTGCAAGAAACACGCTACGTTAAGATATAATGTTATAGTCTCAACTGACGCCATGTCATGTTTATCATATTATTATGCATTGATGTATAATTAATTTTATCAATTTTCAAGAATAACTTAAGAACGTTGTTTATAACTTTGGAATGTTACCACTCGAGTATTTTATAACACTTTACGTAAATATTAAATACCTTGTCATAATATTTAAAGTTTAGACGAAAAAATACTCAACAAATAATATTAAATACTAAGGTTATGTACATCATTTGAGGGCACAGGGATCAAATTTTCCGTTGCTTTTTTTCTTTTTAACAATGTTTTATATATAAAAAAAAATGTTTTTTTGTTTAAAATAAAGCTTAAAATAATATTGTTATTCATGTTTTTGAAAAATCATGTGTTTTTTATAAAAAACAATGGGTATTTTATCGACAATGAAAATTATCACAGATGCCGCGCAAAGAATAGAAAGATTAGTTGATTGTGTGGATGGACATCTATGCGTATTATAGCTAATCAGACAATCGTCACACACAAGATATATCGAGGTAACATCGATAACACCGACCGCCTATAATATAACGAAAAAATATTTTATTCGTTATAGGTATGCCTATTTTTTTTATTTTTGTCCCATTTTTACAAAACGCATGTTGTATAAGACAACTAACATATATTTTGCAATGTTATTTTTTATGGTTGAATAGATATTAATCCTTTTTCAAACTTTACCTAGATACATATTGTATTCGTGTTTATTATAATAAGTAATGAAATTAAAATATAACATAATATTATGTATAGGTATTAAAAAAAAATATTCTCATCTCATTCCCATGCTTATAATTGTTTTATCTCGTTATATTGTCGCCAGAAGGAGAACCGTTTAATTAATTTACCATTATTCTCTCTTTGCTGTGAACAAATTTGACGAGGGATGTAATTATAAGACAGACGTTCGGTTAGAGTGCAACGTCACCGACCGTTTTAATTAAGGGCATTTGAGTTTTTGCTACGGAGACGTCTTCGCCGATAATAATATTATGTAACTAGAAAGGTTGTCAGACCGGGCTCGGCAATAATCGCCTCTGAGATTCACAATATTTCTACACTACAATAATCGGTTTGCTTGCGTGAACAAGTCACGTACACATAAATCATAATAATTTATGAATATATGTACTTATATAATTTGTAGTACAAGATGGATGTTTTCGCTACATGTTTCGACAATATCAGACGCTAAAAAATAGTGAAGCCAGTGCAAACGTAAATATATACTATCGATTTTGTTAAAAAAAAAAAAAATGATAAAGTTTTATGTTATTATGAAGTAACTGCCTACAGACAAAATCTAAAGAAAAAAAAAAATTTCAATATATTCTTACACGCTAATATAAAACATAGCTACTGCAGTACGGCATGAGATTCTCTAAATATAGTGGTTGTTTTCAATAATATTCATCGGCCGGCGCGGTGTATAGACAATTTCGATACAATAGGGTATAAGTGGCTTTATTCCGTTTTGCCAACGGTAAATCAAACGGAATATTGTGTTACGACTTTCATATAACGAATTGATCTATTATCTAAGTACTGATTTATTTCCTATGTTATATGTTGTCATGACAACTTCAATAAATCAATGTTAAACTTATAGTTATTAATATTCATTATTTGATATAAACATACCGATACCAACTTTATCTGATTTTCGTTATAAGGTTAATATTGTTTACGATTGTATAAAATTATTTAGAAAAAACGTATATTAGTTATAAATATTTTTGGTAATTAGAACAAGTATGACTGTATGAAGTGCTAGAATATAAATTTGAATTACATTAAGGATTTTAAATCATTACGTCTATTAAGTTATTAAATAATATAAGTTTCGGAGTGTTGTATAGAGTTAAACATGATAATATTAGATTATTACGTTTAATTATATTTGATTATGAGGATTTGCATTCTTAAAACAAAATTTTGATTCGAAATAAGTTTTACACATTTTTATGATATGACTCAAGTTTTGACTAGGTGATGACTGGCGATATTGTATTGCATTTATTTAATTGTTTATTTGACATAGAAAATTATTATTAAAATGTAATTTAAGCATTATTACAAATTATTTAGTACATACCAGTGTATACTAATAATATATTATAATGATATTTGTTGTTATCTATAAATAGTTATTCAAATTATGCGTTAACAAAGACTATTTTTAAACGTTGGAATATGATTAATTATGATAGTTATTTTAATATTTGACAATTTTTGTGAATCAATTTTTATATTAATTTGAATAATATTCAATAAAACGTTTTCACCTCAAAACCAAAAAAAAATAATAATAATAATAATAATAATAAAATACTACCAAAACTTAGATCAGTAAACTGCCAACAAAAAAGTACACCTATTTTTAGGTAAATATGTGTCAGCAAAACTACATTAGAATGACTTCAGCCGGATAAGTGGGCGTAGTAATACAACGACGGATATTGTAAGACTTACGCTACTGTATTATTGTATGTTATTATACGTGCTTCTTCAGTGCTTTCGTTTGTGACTGAAGCGAGGTTAAAAATTAATTTTCCCAAAAGCCGCGTGGGGTTGCCAACAAAACAATATATGTTATTGCAAGGATTGCAATGCGTGCACTATCGCGTATACTATTTACGCGGTGTTAAATCGACTATAATATTTCATAAGATGCACACTAAAACTCATACGTTTGGTATCACGTTTTAAATCGTGAGCGTAATTATGACGTAAGACAAAAACGTTATCGTTCCCTTTACGAATTTCCATCATCTTACTATTATCGTATGGTACAGTTATGGCCAGGAAAAAATTACAATACCACTCGATATTATAATTAGAACTGGAAGTTTGATACTATACAAATAAATTTACAATAAATACACATTCATACTATATAATTTAAAAATAAGCACAAAAAAAACTAAAAAAAAAAATACATATATAACTTAAGTTTAAATTTTTTTTATAATTTAATATGCATTTCAGATTATGAAAATATATTGATTTAACTATTTATTACGTTTTGGGTGCATTCATTAGGTTTAAAATAAAATTATTGCTTGTGACAAATATCGATATTATTAGTTATGTAGTTGTATCGCATTTAAAATTCAAAATTAGATAAATTTAAATTTTAAAGTATTTGCATTGATACTTAATATATTACAAAATTCTATCAGACTCTTGAAATATAATTTTTAAAGTTAAATGTAAGATACCATAAATATCATTAAAATTGTATTAAAAACAGAAATTTTAAAAAAAAAATGCACAATTATATTCTATTTAACAAGAAATAAAATATAGTCATACCAAACAGAGTATTTTATAACTACCAAATCATAAAAAAAGTACATATTATACTTGCGTGTTGCGTATATTATATTATTATAACCACAACGCCAAATTTCAAGAAAAATACATCGACAAAAAAGTATAATACACAGGAGAAGATGGCTTAGGTATGCAACCGATGGATGTTATAGCCGATACCCGATCGAGTTGGTTTCATATTTACACCGATCGTAACGCGACGCTGATACCATTATCCTAAAATTTTTATTTTTATAAATTGAATATATATTATTGTGATGATAAGATGTATAAAAAATTTATCAAAACAAAAAATAAAAAAATAAATATGTTTGCATTACTAATTATTGCTTCATTGATTATAGAATAAATTATACACTTTTAATACATTCATTAAATAAATTTAATCAGTATAGTGACTTATTCAGTACAAAAACAAAGTTTTGTTGGTGTTAACTGTTAACAAAGGATTCAATCTCTCTATAGTGTCTACAACGTGATAATGATCTGACATTGACAAGTAAACGAAAATATTATTACATACGAGAAGTGGTTGATTAATATTCTGGATTGATACCCTTTAAACCAGCGGTTCTCAAACTGTGGTACGCGTACCACTAGTGGTACGCGAAAGACTACATGATGGTACGCGGAACTGTGGAAGGCCGCATGGTGGTAGGATTTTTAATCTTCAGTGGTACGCGACTGATTGATAATATACTTAAGTGGTACGCGAAATAAAAAGTTTGAGAACCGCTGCTTTAAACCATTAAATGCGTAGTGTTCTACCACTACTAAAATCATTATTAATCTGGTTTTATTTTTATACAATGTAGACATAAAAACATCTAGTTGTTTTTTTAAATATAACAAGCAATGAAATAATTTAATTGATTTCAATACTCAATACAGTTGATGAAGAATCATTCAAAAACAAAATATTTATAAGTTGTATCACTAACATTTTTAATTTAATTTTACTAACGAAAAATTAAATATATCATTTTTTTTTTTTTTTTTATAAAGTTCCTGTATTATTCATAAACTATTTTGCATTAATTATTACAAGTAAAAAAAAGTGTTGCTCTTGTAAAAACGCGCTCAAATGATACAAATATTAAATTAATGTACTACACTTTTTAAAAACAAGTATGCATTTATTGACAAGGAAGATGTATGATTTTTAGATACTGATACTTTAGCTATTTTATATGAGAATGAATGAAAGTAATTATAATTAAACTTAAAGAAACCTAGAAAATTTACCATCAACCATACCTGAATTTCCTTTACAAATAACCACATATTCTTTTTTATTTTTACTCACTATATCATCTGAAAAACACATCATTTACAATACTCACAGTTCAAAAATTCAAATGAAATAACAACATTATAAAACCCAATTTCTTAAGTTCTTCTGTAAACTTATATAATAACAATACTAAGAAGTACTCTTCCAAAAATTATAAACAAAACACAAGAATTTATCCATTTAAAATTGAAAAAAGGGAATTTAATGAATTTTATTGTCCAATACTATTCTAACTACTTAGGCACAATAAAAAGAAACTTAAATAATAATATTACCCAAATGACTATACAGTATATCATTTTTGTTTCTTATTTTTTGATGAATACATACTAATAAATTCTGTATCAATTAATGAGCTCAAAAGATACTTAGGTATTTGCATTTACAATACTATATTTATTATTCCAAATATCAGAGAGACTATGGGGTGACTGGTTGGAAATATCTCATGTTTAAAATTCACTTAGTCAAAAAATATTTAAAAAAATATAACGATATTTTTATTTAAACGATAATACCTCAAGATTATTGAAAATAACTCAAATTATAATAGGTTACATACAATCTTCTTTATAATTAATCATCTAAACAATAAATTAAATTTTTCACCACGCATTACAGATTTATCAATTGACGAACAAATTTGCGCTACTAAAGGTAAAAGTTATTTGAAACAATGCATGTCTGCAAAACACAAATGGGGTTGCACACTGTTCGTTCTTTATTGGGTACGTCAATGGGTTTTCTTACTAATTTGAAATTTTAGTGGACAAAAAAATGAACGTAATTTTCATCCGTTTGGTAAAAGAACTTGATCTAGGTGTTTGTGAAAATGTTGTATTTAATTTGAATTTTGACAAAAATAAAAACCGCCGTTTATATTTTGATAACTACTATATGAATAACGAGTATACTATTGATATCATATTTATACTGAAACTAAATAATATCTCTGGGTACTATTAGAAAAGATTGTTTTCCTAATAATATACTATCAAATGAAAAAGTATATAAAATTCAAAATCATAGTAAATCATTTGAATATATATCTAAATACCAAAATTTGCCAAAATAAGTAACATGGTAAAAGAACAATATATCTGTAAACCTGTAAATTATTTTGGTTCACTATTTAGGTTAAAAATTTTAAGATTAAATAAAAAATAAAAATAAAATACCAAAATTAATATTGTCCTTATGTCATTAAAGAACACAACCGATTCATGAAAGAAGTTGATTTACTAGATAGCCTTAAGGTTATTATAAAATACAAATGAGAGACAATAAGTGGTTCGAGCGTTTATATTATTATATTTTGGTTATGTTGTTTGTTAACTTTTGGTTACTTTACAAAAGAACAAAAAAAAAATACCTCGGAAAACCAATACAATACACATTAGCTTAATAGCATAATAGGGCTTAGCTTTTACTCTCACTCGTCAAGATTTTCGAAAATCAATCAGAGGTCACATCTTTTGAGCAAAGTTTGAAAAAAAAAGAAATAAAATAAGACCAATATAACGTCTTACTAAAGATTAAAGATTAGACAAATGTGATCATTTTACAAAAACCGATTACTAAAGAGGACGTTGTAAATAGCTCAATTACACAGGTTTACAAGTTTTGAATGTACCAATAAGTGCCTTATTTATTTATTTCATTAGGTTAACAAAAACAAAAATTGTTTTCATGATCATTGCTATTAATTTTTAAATATTTAAAACTCTATTTTAGTTGTTAATATATTTAATATATCCTAATTATTTTGTAAATATTTTTTTTTTAAGTGATAAAAAAAAAACTATGTGATAAAAAAGTATAAAATGTATTTTATTTGTATAACAAATTGTTTGATTTTAAGTTTAATAAGACTGTATATATTAGTTCAGAACATTGAAAACCATATTAAATTGTTTCAAGTTATTTTAAATATTGTGATATTTTTATTTAATTATATAATGTAATTAAAAAAAAAAGTATAAAATATTCATGCATTACTAATATATTGTATTTATACATTCTTAGTCTGTTTATACGATATGTTGCACTAGTTAAAAAATCTAAAAAAACTATTTGATTTTCCAAAAAATAATGACTTAAAATTTTATATTTTATTGTATACAAATTCAGTGATCTTAAATTGAAAAAAAAAAACATGCATTGAAAGGTTTGTTTGATTGTAGTCGTTAGTGCGGAGACACACTACCAACATTTTTCTTTCTTTATTACTATAATATTCCGTTTCCGGAATATAATACAATTATGTCTACGCCGTATAAGTTTGTGTTGCATTAGATATCGGTCAAAATCATTATATCGTATTATAATTGCCTTAAATTATCTATAAAAAACTATTCCTGATATATATAAATATAATCTTGTGTGCGTGTGTGAACATTTTTAGATATATATCTAGACTGTAATTAACGCCATTTGCGAACTAATTAATTAAATATTCGTAGATATATATAAATATATGGTACCTAACAGCACTGTTTGGTTTATGTTAATATTTTATGCCACTCTATATACTCGGCACTTCGGCAGTGTATTATAAAGAGGCAAAGAATATATTCACACATAAATATGTAATACTGGCCACTAGGTTATGCATTATACCCAGAATTTGTAGAATCGTCATTAATTCCAAATTACTGAGATGACGAGTACCTATATAATAATAATAAGTAATGCTGTGTGGTAGTAGCGCGATCTCTGATTTTCTGCGCAGAATATTTTACGGCTACGAAAAAAAACATTGTGTACTCATTGTAATTAAATAATAAGTAATAACTCCGAATATCATAATCAATCCGGTACCAATAATATAGACTTCGATGACTCCTATTCGATTTACCTAACAATTTAACGAGCATATCTTACAAAACATTATTTTAATTTATTGAACACCGATTGTATACGGTGAACAAAACATAGTAGTCATGTATACCGTGGGCTATTGAGAATTTATTGAGAGCCGTGGTAAGTTGAAGTAGACTACGTTATCTTTGTACACATATGTAAACGATAGGTAGTGGCAAAGTGAAGTGAAGGGTGTTGTTATACCCCCTACCTTAACCGTGTTTATTTATTAAATAAATACCTTTAATAAAATAGGATAAAATGCATTATACAGTATTGTCATAATTTATTATAAATTAGTTTTTGAAATATAAGTAACTATTAATATTGACGAATACATTTAATTTTATTTTATTCTTCAAAGTTGTTTATGTTATCCGATATCTCGGAGATCATCTAGACTACAAACTTACATGGGCCAATCTTATGAAAACAAAGAGAATATCCCCGAACATTAAACCCTATAAATTTAGACGCCTCTTCAAATCGAATTTTCCACTCAATATAAAATTCCTTATCTATAAGCAAATAATCCATCGATGATCTATTTAATTCAGCTTTGAAAAATGTTCAAAATATCCAATATAATAATATTTGGATCCTTCCATTAATTTTTCTTCGCCTTATCATAGATGCTCATTACAAATGGCACATCAGTCATCTCTCTATTTACTCTTACCACAAAATCTCAACCATTTATTCACTAGCTTAAACCATTTTTCAAAAATACATTCAACAATTTAAATTTCCTAATTTTCAACATATCTTACCTTACACATTTCGATAACCAACTTTGCTATCTTAAGCGCAATTGTCCCAGGAACTCCTCAACACACACACACACACACACACACACACACACACACATAAGATATAAATAAAAAATATAAAAAGTGTTCATTTTGATAGCACCCTCACTTAATAATAATAAGTTCCCGGCCACGCGCTTAAAGGTAAGATAGCCATAACTTATGAGTTATTTACCTTATTATTCTATTAATCTATAGATATTCATCGTTACTCGAATAATACGAGTAAATAACCATTAACCATAAATCCTTAAGATCATAACCAATTTAATTAAAAGATTCCTTATGCATAGAGATACACATTTTAATGACATTTAGAAAACAAATTATAAAAAAATATGATTATCATAGTAAAAAAATCGAATCATGGACTGCACAAACAGTAAAATTACTATAGGTACGATTAAATATTTACAATTATCTATTTTGAAATTTAAAACAATTTTTATCTTTACAATATTGACCTAATTAAAAAATAATAATAATAATACATATTATCAACAACTTGACTTACATAAAATAATTTAAAATTTAAAATTATTATGCAAGTATATAATGGATTATAATAATATTTTAGTATTGCAATATTGATTTTATGAGTGTAATTTTTAGTCTCAGATATCTTTGCTGATAGAAGTGCATAAATGCGTCATAATATTAATTTTTTGAAAGATTTAAACTTATACTTGTGGAAATCTCCGTAGCTTTAACAAAATTATTCTTCGTAATTTTCTCAAGAACATAAAACCCCGAAAGCAATAGTTATATTATCATTGTATTAAGATTAAGGTAAACCCGATTTCCCTAAGGGGCAATATTTCGTCTTTAACGAGAAGTGTTCGCCGACCGAGAAATCCTAAGTGGTAGGTACCTGCATTTACATTTTGATCAGTTGGTATATATATAATATATTGATATCCAATTTAAATAGTAATGCATTAATTTATATGAACTATATATTATTTTTTATGTTTTAAGATAATGCACCAGATAAATACTACAGGAGTTTTATCCTTAATTATAAATACTCGTTAAAATATTTTAAAAAATAAACTAAATTAAATTCATTTTCATACATCATGTTATATTTCTATACTCTTAGTAATTAGATGTACCACCTAAAATACGAATTAACGATATAGATTTTTGAAATATAATGTTAATTTGCAAAACAAATTAAATATAGGTATACACAAAACAATAACGGATTGTCTTCTTGTAATTAATTAATTATTCAAAGTATTATACTATAATTGTTCATAATTGTGTACAATTTATGTATAATTTAATATACTAATCATTTTATTAAACAGTGTGTATTATAAACTAAAGATTATAATATATTGAATGAGTAATTTTAATTAATTTAAGTAACTGTTTTTTAATTATGTTAATTTTTTTGATTTAATTTATAATTTTAGATTAAATGAAAGATAAGTACTTTTGTTAATATTGTTCCTATATTTTTGTTTAAAACAACAAAAATTCAGATTTTTTTTTAAATTGATTTTGAAAACTTAACAACATTATAATGTAATTATTCATAAAAAATAAATTATGAAATAAATTGTTTTGTAACGCAATATACTATCATAAATCTTACCGAAATCAGGACAACATATAGTTGGGGCATACAATATAAATAATCTTTATACGTACGTTAAACCTATATAGCTTATCTTATTGTTACGTGATATAAACACGTGCATCATTGCAGCAATTTTTTTAATTAAAAAGTACCTGAAACATAAATAAACACATAATTAGTCTTATTTTAATATTTCTAGATTCATCTTATATCGATAACATCCGGTTAGTAGTATATCATAATAATAGTTATTATAAATATCATAATCCGTTGTCAAACACAGGTATTACTCAACAAGAGCGACCGCTTAATTATTGGTAGGTTAAAATATCGGTTTCCAGAAAATAATATAAAATTCAATTATAATTTATAAATAACAATTAATAGTATATTTCGGGCAGAGAAAATTAATAAATAATGAGCAAATCGTCTTAATAATTTATATATTTTTTTTGTTTTGTTTTTAATTTTTTTTCGTTTTATAGGCCTTCCATTATTTACGAGTTTTTATAATGGCATTAATTAAATCAGCCATTACTCAAACAGTACGCTAAGTAATGGCAAAAAGTGTTTAAAATTTCAAGAGAATAAAAGACGACAAAGAAAAAAAGTGAAATTTCAAATGAAGATAGGCGCGTCCTCTACAGCAGACATCATCACGAAACGAATATTTAAAAAAAGACCGACGGCTGATATAAAAATAAAAATAAATTACTACAAAAACTATAAGCGTAGTATTTGAATTTGTTTTAAAAATGATTATAAAAAAAAGAAATAATAATAATAATTGAATACCTAATATCACGCCGCGGCGATGAAATGATAGCGAGGCGGTGGCGGCAGTAAGTAGGTATAATGAAGAAACGAAAACAATAAATTATAATTTTAAATATTCGCTGATAGCCCTGACAAAATGTCAATAAATGTCACACGACTTTAAACGTTAAATCTACACCAAAACGCGGGCAAGGACGTACTGTCCTATACAAGTTTAAAACAAAAGTAATATGTTCATTCCATTAACTGCTTGTAGTGTAGCACCGCAGAGTTTGTAATCGCTATTTTACTGATGATTTGTCAGAACACGAAAAGTACATAGGTATTAATATTATATTTTATTATGAGATATTATAAATATTACAAATTTAAGAAAAAAAAAAGAAACATCGTCAAACAAATTTCACACCATTCACGTCCGTCGCGCGTACACATCTATTACAGCGGTGCAGGGGGTTTTTTATAATAATTTATACATTATAACTGTTTACCAAGAGTCGTAACTGCTACGATAAATATTATAATGAAGAATATAAATCCTGGTCCTTTATATTGAATTATCGCGAGACAACGAAAATATAATTATTACGGTTTGACGCACGCCCCAGCTCTGTAGGTTTTTATCTTATTTTACTTATATATTGTTTACCTCTCGGTTTCACTGCCGTCGCCACCACCGATTTCAACGCCATAATCGACTCGTCACGCACAACTACGCGATTGGAGTATTATTATATTAACAACATTATTGAGGCATAGTGTAATATTTATTTTATGGACAAGGTCATGCAAAAATAATAATAATATAATGGTATCGTTCAAAAACAATTTCCGGTTATTCAAACGATAGACCTATATAATAATAAATGTAATCGGTAATATTGAAAACAGCCACAAAATATAAAATAGATACATCGTCGAAGAAGTTAAAACATTATATTAATGTAATACAATAATTACAATTTAGAATGAGGAGAAACAATGCACAAGGGTACTTAGTCCTTAATATTTCTAAATATTTTCTAGTAAGTTTTTTGTATACGAGTAATAATCATGACTAAACTTTTTTTTTGCAATATACAGAATTTGGCTGGCTATTAAGTTAAGGCAGATTTAAAAACTTGAAAACTATGAAGCTGATCTCTTCATTTAATATTTGGATAAAAGTGATAAATATTTTATCAACGATAGTTCTAATGTGAGAATAAGTTACAAGCTCCCATGAAATTTCAGATATTTCTAAGTATACATTAAAAATCATATTTTAATGCAATTGACGCAACAACGTTAACAATTGCTATCAAAATGTATTTTTAAATATATATATATATTTTTTTAATGTATTTTAATGTCTTTATCATTCGTATGAAATGATTTAGAAGAATATCTTTGTAAAATAATATATTAATCAAATATAGTTTTTTTGAATTATCTCTCCCTACAAAATAGCTAATAAATATGCGTTTTACCAAATCATTAGGAAAATAAGTATGCATCTGAATTAATGATACTACGCGTATGTGTGTGATTGATAGAATTATATTATAATTAAATGATTATTTTAGTAATAGTTAACTATTAAGAGCTATTTATCTATTTGTTTTTATACTTTTTTTTTACAAATTCATATAGCAAAAATCATACAGAACCATTAAATTTGTTGAAAAACTATTTATACAAACTAGATTTGTGTGTAAACTTAGTTCAAACAAATAAAACTTTAAAATCCTGTTTGCAAACGAACGGGTTAATTCTATTTTAGAATTCTTGTCACGTGATCTAGCTCTGCCACAGTTTGATATGAAATACAATTTCATAAGGTATGTCATAACATATCATGTGTGACAGATAAGGACAGCACGTTATTTAATCTGATGTATTTAACACGTTTGTTATTGGAGTTGGTTGTTTGTATAATATAAATACCGAACATTTCTAGTATATATATATATTATATTTATTATGAAACTTGATGTTTAAAACATTACCCATTAATATTCAGATAAATTATTTTAAATATTGTTAGCATATAATATCATCACTACGACAGTTAAATCATTACTAACAAGTAATAGCAGAAATAGTGTGCAAGGAGAGTACATCGTCTCATTGTTTGCTATCGATTATTTTTATCTCATATTCGTCTCCGTAACAAATATAAACGGCATACCCCAAGTATACACGGTCGTACTTATAATTTATGACTCTGCTAAATAACAATAATAATAATAACAACAACAATAATGTACTTGAATAAAAATTATTTTTCAGAATATTTAAATACCAGTGTCTGATTACAACAGACTTATAATATATTGATCACATATTTGTATTCAAATATATTTTAAATTATTTTTCACAACATCGGCACAACGTATATAGTATAATAATACACCGAATAGCACTATCTCCTTGCTTCGCTGTAGCGAACGGATTTTATTATATATATTATATTTATGTATTATGCTTTTTTCGCCGACGATGAGACGTTAAAGGCAAACATTGCCTTCCATACATAATCTCGTTCTGGTTGGTCTCGGTTTTTTTTCCACGCTACGAATTTTACATATATTGTTGTCTATAAAGCCGTCTAAAAGACTCTCCAGACGAACGCATTATTATTATTATTATTATTATTATTTTGGTTCGTCCCTCCGGGAGATCGATACATGTATGCAATACGCGTTGTGCAGTGTACGTCGATTTAGTTTTTGATTGTATGCGCACAGATCTATTTTACGATTTACCACCGCGACCACCATCTCACCAACCCACCATACAACTGCCGGACAACGAAATTCCATCTTTTTTATTACTCTCCTTATCTATCGTGTCATTCTTGCAATATTTCTTACCCCTTTCGAAAGCGCATTTACATTGTTCAGCAGTTTCCTCGATATAATACAACACGGCCGCACCACGCAGTCGACCAGTTTAGTGAAGTCTTAAGCATACCGATAATAATAATAATACGTTATTAACGCTTATATTCCTTTACTGAATAGTTTATTCGTTGTTAGATTACGTTACGTTTTGGTTATAAAAGAGATCGATTTTAATTAAAACCAAGATAGTATGGCTTATATTACTTTTATAGTGACTACATTGATATAATATACCTAGTATGTAATATACGACTCCTCGATACCTAGCGAGGACAAAGTAATGCTTCGATTGAACTTCTTTACTCAGATTATTATTTTCCAATATCTTAAAATATCGTTATAAATTGTTATACTGTAAAACATAATATTTCAATATAAATTGTATACAATTATGATAGATCTTTGTCTAATAACTGATATAATCGGTTAAAATAAATAAACAGCAATAAAGGCAACATGCAATATCTAATATTTTTAACTGTATACATACAAACATTGTTTATGGTTTTAATTTTACTTATAATTTTGTGATTATATTAAAAAGCGTTTATTATTATTATTATTTTTTTTGCCAAGATAGTACAATATATCCGATAATTTTTAGGTGTTTTATTATAACATCCCGACACCACATTAATAAAATAATAATATTGTCAGTTGTCACACATAATTTATAGATAGAGCAGGTAATACAACTATGTGTGAACATCTTTATGAATTAGATGTTCTACACCGACATTTATGCTTGCTTAAACAGTATAGCAAATAGTATTCATCATAATTGTATTAACAAACACGCCGCACTAGAAGTGCACAAATAATAGTTTTCACTTCGATCATCTTTACCTATACCGATTTGCACATAAAATCGAACCTTTGTGTCTAGTTGACCCCTTTACAAACGCTTTAGTATACCGCATTTAGTAGAGAGGGTAGAAAATGGCTCACAAGCCACCTACATGCGTGAATTGTAAGCGTTCTTTGTCCGAAGCACTGTATAGTGGTCAATGGTCATATGCGATGGTCATTAATTCAAAATATATTAATTTACGACAACCCGTTAAACTAAAGCTTGTGCATCACACACTCGAGACCTTATGAGTGAGTATATTATTACCAGCATCATCATTATTGTTATGCATTCAGTATTTTGTATTAGAGACTGCTGTAGTTTATTCCAAGCACTTCGTTTGATGTATAAAATACCTTTAACCCTTGAATACGAGCGATGAAGATATTCGAGGAGCAGATGTTTATAGGATAATGTGGTTTAGTAAAAAAAATGTATGAAGTAATGCATTTTCAGAAAAAGGTAAAATATGGCATTGTTGTTAATTCATGAACAAAAAAAATAATAATAAGATATTTAATTAAAATATCTAATAATTAAATCATTAAAAAATATGGTAGAAATATATATAGTTAGTATAGTACAACTGTATGTACTCTAAAACTTGATCTTCGCAATGATAGTAAAACGTGATAGTTACAATCATGACAGTTAATATCATATTGAAATAATAGCTATTGGTGTAATTATATATTTTAAAAGGTTAATAATAAATTTTAATGTTTTAACAATTTGTATTATGCTTAATTCTTTTAGTAAAATAATGTATATGAATATTAATTTTGAAAATAGTTCATATATCTAGTATTTCTATATTACTGGTCTTGAAAACGTTTTGTTAAATTATCCAATGGAATTCGGTAATGTTTAAAAACTTTTGTAGAATGTCTACCTCAGGTTTTGAGTTGATTGATTTATACATAAGCAAACACAAAACTAACCTTAGAAAGTGTGTACCTACTAAATATAGGTTTGCTATACAAGTGGTGAACTATCAAAGTATTTTATTTAAAATTTTATTCAAACTTTTTTAAAAATTATTATTGACATTATTTACAGATTCGTTAAATAGATATTTATGTTTTAGTTAAGTTTTGTATGTACTTTAAAGTAATAAATTATTAAATGCTAGACATTAAAATTTTAAACTTTACTTTTGAATAGAATACGATATTAATAATAATATTAGAAATATTTGTTCACTTAAATACAACATAACTTTTTATTTCATTATAAAAATATAACAATTTTTATAAAATGTGGTGTATGTAGTAATTGATATATAAATTATAATGAGATTTCTATAAAACTAATATCATTAAGAAAAATACATGGCATGTTTTTATATAAAACGCGTATTATATCCAAAAGTCTCACAAGCTTATTGTTTTAAAATATAAATATGCAAAACAGTACAAGAAAAATTCTAAAAATGAAACATAATGAAGATAAAATAAAGAAAATTGGTGTACATTTTATAATATTATACAAGTTTAATTAAACAAAGAATTAAGATAGGTAGCTATGTATTAATTAGTTTTTTATTATATTAAATTTTCGAGAGAAAATTACACTAGAACAATAATTATAGTGATTTTTTTTTCGTTATTACTTTAAACGACTATATTACACATATACACGTACACAATGATCACAGACGGTCGGCCGTAACATAAAACTATAAGGGATAGATAGCCAGATATTGATTATTTTATTCCGTAGACTTAATAATATACTCTCTCTTTATTACAAAGTTTTTACTAGACGTGCAATATAATATAGTACTTACTGCATTAAGGTATATATTTCTAATACTCGTATATGTTATGATCAGCAAGTGAATCTGATTTTTTTCCAGAAAATGCAGTTTATACTTACCAGATATAATTATATATAGTGACTGAAATGGGTGGAGAATAACGATGGGAACTGAGCTGATTGATGACTATCATGTGGACCCGTTAGTCTCGATAAACTACGGGTCATCGTTTTAGCATTTCGTTCAGAGCTCGTATAAAAGGATTTCCAGCGGCAAAGCGTTTGAAACGATTTGCCATTCCATTAATGCGTACTTGTGCATTACATCACATCTTTCTCTCGCAATATCTTTTATTCTGTAAATATGTGTATGTATATATCTATCAATTTGTCTCCGTTATGAATCTTTGAGGTTATACGAGATTACTGATTATGTATCGAATATTCAGTAAAATTGTGGTTCCACGCATATGGTGATTATGGTGGGTTTTTTTTTTTTTTTGTTTGACTGACAACCACCGCCAAACCATATATACACGCAACGCAAATCTTGTGATAAAATTAAATCAAGAGATTTTCTCCAACGAACCCGGCAGCATGTTTTTAGTCCTTATCAGTCACGGTTGAAAACCGAAAGAACATTCGAAATCTTCCGCTTCGAACGTAACACAATAGTACGAACATCCGTTCGGCCAATTTAAAACGCCGTGCACGCGAGATTTATAGTTTAACAACTTACACTCTTACACTAGACATATTATTGTGTGTAACTTTATTATAGGTACCTAAACGGTAAACTATTAAAACCCTCTTGTTTCGAATTGTGCATTATTCAAACGTTATAGCATTTGTGCACTTAGAAAACCATTATATTATATTGCATTATAACATCAGAGAAAATTGAACTGAATTGTATCTAGGAATAAACACAATAGCCAAAAAAAAGTATCTGTGTATCTAAATACAGTCGTTGGATAATGGATGAGATGAACCATGATGGCGCTTTCAGAACTGCATTAAACAATAATATTTTTATTCACACTTTATAAGTACACAGTGTTAAGAGATCGATTGGAATCTATTATCATTTTTTTGTAACAATCGATAAATATTAAAATTCCCAAAAAATCCACACTTTCTTGATAGAAAAATATCGTATTGATTATTATTAGTATTATTATCACCCTGTTATATTGATAGTCGATTTTGACTTAAACATGCACACAAAATTAACCTTTTTTATTTGTAATTGTTTGATCAAGCTCTATTTAAAACAATCGCGCATTCGATAAAATTTTTATAAGAGTATTGATCAGTATACATTTAAAACCATTTATTATTTTAAAAGTGTTAAACACAAAGATTACAGTTGATAAATTAAAAGCGAAACGCTAAAAATGGACGAACAATATAATGCATACACTTTGACATCTGATAACGTTTTACTGTATATTTAGACTGTATCTTAAACATTAAATTTTCAACGCAAACAATTGAAATTTTTTTCTTTTTATTACCAGATACTTAATTCTCGATCCACTTTTCAGTTATTCTTAATGATATACGCACGCCAGATAAGATACATATTATTCAGACGATAGTTGTAACTTGTAATTATTGTAGTTGTTTTTGTTCGAAAACCCTCAGTGGTGTGTTTTTATTATGTATTTACTCATTTTACAACATTAATCCTGCCTAAAAAGAATGGTGATTCCCAATTTTCGGAACACAAAAACATGAAACGGCTCTTCAATATCGTTTCATACTTTGTTTTTTACGTCGCGTACATTCGTAATAAATGTATACGAGTATAATATTATGCATAATACACAATGAAGAAGCGACAAGTCACAGGAGAGCAAAGAGTAATGACGCCAAAGCTACGGACAATATTATTATTATTATTATTAATGCGTTGAGATATTATTATTATTATTATTATTATTATTATACACACGATTGATGGATGAGGCGATTCGTACATATTATTACACGGAGTAATGACGTGTGTAATAATCGTGCTCGGTTCGGTAAGTGAGACGACAGAGAAAAGGGCGCGCAAAAAAAAAAAAAAAATATAGTAAATAAATAAAATATTTGTCTACGGATTTTGTTTGGGTTTTCCAAATGAATTTCACTGTACGTATAACAAGACAAGTGAATATTTTAGAATAAAAATTCCTATAAATATCTATCCATCGGCCCAAGTAATGTGAAGTCGGCAAGCGAATAACTAGGTTAGATGCAGATGGACATACGTCCGAACCACACGTAATTCGGTTTTTAAGTCGATCCTAAACGTTTCATTATTCAACTTAAACCGTCCATATCAAAAACGAACAACAAGTAAGTATATTATTCCATACAACTAGTCACGGTATGATATTATTATATTATTAACACACGTGTGATTTTAAAATGTATGGATTCGCGCCGAATATCGTTCTGAGCGAGATGTGTACTGTGTATTGTAATACCGTCTGTGATGTTTTCATTGTCAATACCTTCTTGAAAAGTGTATAACCATTACGGTGTAGTTATTTTATGCAATGGTTGAAAATTAAAATAAATTTAAAAAAGTCTATCCTCGGAACACTTGTTTCATAAATATTTTCAGTATTCAACTATGATGGTATATACATAGTGTTTCAAAACTAACAGTGGTATAGCCAAGAAGTATACGCATACTCGTACATATTATATTGTACTAAAATATGTAAAGTTAGTCTAAATTCAATGTGATTATTTTCATAATAATTGTATGTATATATAAAAATCAATATGACGCTGCGGGTATCGTAACATAACTATAACATGAAATATTGTTTTTATAATAATATGCCTACATATCTTTGTGTAAATAAATTGCCATGTGATATGAAATTCTAATGATATTCGGTGTATTAATAAAAAAAAAAATGCACACCTTGCAAATTTTATATCTTTATAAAATGCATAGAATTTATTTGTATTAAGTCAATAAGTTAAAAATCTAATTGACCTATAGTTACTAGGTCCTAGTAAGACCTATAATGGGAACATAATAATCCAGTTTTTAAGAACTCTTTAACGATGACCATCGCCAATTTGATTATAAAAACTCTAAGCTTATTTTTTGAAAATATTTTTTGATAAAGAGTTATTTGATCGAATACGAACAAAAATATATCTGTTTACAACTATTAATATTATCACCACTCTACAATTATTTATACGCATTTAGATTTACGAATATAACGGCTTATTTCACCACTTTTTTCAAAAGTTCTTGACTAGTGAATTTTGGCATATGAATATATTATTATATAATATGTACAGAAAATATGTAGGTATATCAATATGAATTTAGCATATCAAGCTTTATTATTTTAAATATGTATTGCCACCCCACTTATTATAAATACAGAAATATATGTATTGTCGACTTTAAGAATGTTATTTTAAGAAACGTCAGCCATGAATTGATTTAAATTCAATTGAACGTGTATTGCAATTATTGGCTGTCGCTGATTTCAGAAAAATACATATTTACAAATTTTAAAAATGGATCTTTGACATAGATCCTAAAATATCGCACCAATTATATGAACGGCGGCCATCAGATCATGTGTGGAAAAGTATCACCAAGTGTATTAATCGTGGATAAAATACAATTAAAACGATAAATAAATAATTATGTGTAACAAGTATATTTATACTCCGGTACGCGTGTGATAGTCGGCAGAAGCATCGTGATTGAAGTACATTCTACGTGAAAACAAAATATGTTTGATTTACCTAATATTTAAATAATTTTTCATAATTATTTGTTTATTTTGTTGTTATTTATTTTTTTCTTGATATTATTATGTTTAATGAACATTTTAAATATTTTTTAAACGGTTGTGTTTATAAGTATCTATGTATTCAAACACATATAAAAAATATAAAAATTAACAAGGTTCAAAATCTTTAAGTAGATTTTATTATTGTATAAACGCACGAAATTAGGTCACAGTATAATATAATTATTATTTTACAACGTCTTCGTGAATAAAAAAGACGGGTATCGCTATATTCGAGTACGGAGACGGATATCGCGACTGTTGGTTTTTAATCGGTTAACACGTAATTTATTTCGATCAGACATGTGTTATAGGCGTAAGTACCTGCTACCACTTAACCGAAATATGATAATATAATATATTAACATATAGGGCTATAATTTTCGGTTTAAAACGTATCTGTGGACAGACGCATCGACCGATTTGTGTCCAGAGCATCGAACACGCGCGCGCAGTGTGATCGGATTAGTTGATTTATTGCTCGTAGTTTCGGAACGCCTAACCGCCGAACCGGTTATTAACATCGTCGTATTGTATTACAATATTATTTTAGGTACCATTTACCCACGATGACCGCATGTGTGTCCCGGACGACTAACCCATCTTCACCAAACCCGTAAGACACAACCCTCAAAGGCGGGCTATATATTATATTATAATAAAAACGATACATAATATTACGTTTTGGTTGTGTCTATGCTCATCGGCATCGGTTGTGTATCATAGAAGTGGAGGGGAGGGTGAATTAAAAAAAATTAAAAAACATAGATGAGACTAATCGGGTTTCCGCCTTTATCCTTGGCGCAGCCCTAGGGCTGATGCGCGCGAACGGATTAATTAGTTTTTTAAAAATCAAATTAAAACCAAACGGGCTTATTTCGGTACCACGAGACGTAACAGATCTCTGTTTCAGACCATACGTTTAGATATATTATAATAATATGTCCAACGGTCATGTAATATTATAATATAATAACTCACAATTTTATGGAAGTATAAATAATACAAATTATAAAAATTCTTAACATTTAATATAACTCTTCGAAAAAACATATCTGTTTCTTGTTTTTTACATGCTAAAATGTATAACAGAAATAAGCATATTATAGTGAAATCTCGTGAAGTCAAAGATTGCATTTCCTTGATTTTTAACTTATTAAAATTTTAGAAAAAAAAATTAAATTTTAAAATATTATAAATTGTATGTACATATTATAGCTTTTAATATTTATTACATAGTATACACATGCGTATGTACCTACATACAATTAGAGTGGGTATAGTTATTATCATTATTTTAAAATAATTACTATAAAATGATGATAAAAGTTACGGGATTAGGTTAAATTATCGAAACGCACAAGCCGATAAGACAAATTATAATAAAAAATATCCGTCATTATCCGTCTATATTCGGAACACAGAGTATTTGAGTTATCTAGAGTTTTCCTTTCAGATTTTTTCAAGGGAATTGCATTATCAAGGTTTTCGACTTATCGAGGTTTCACTGTATTTTCTTGGTAGAAAACTGCTATTTGATTACTAGAAATCCCAATGTGAACACCTACCTACATAGCACGTGTAATATTGTCTTGGCACTTTAAAGATCAGAAAAGTTATTAAACATTACACTGAACGACCAAACCTATCGTAGTCATCACAATAATAATAACCATGGTACTTATGTTCAACTTTGTAAGCAACTTTGCGAACTGTACGATTTAACTGGATCCCAAAAAAAGTTACGTTCCCCAGTTTCATGTAATCTTATTAATTTAATATAAAGTAAGTGCTAGGTATAGTGTATGCCGAGGTATGTATACATTAGTAGTATCAAACAAGTCTTATACCAAAGTTAAGTAGATCATCTCTCTTTTCTTTGGAGTGTTGAACTTTGGTTTTTTTATATATTTATAATATTTAAAATCTTGTCTATATAAAATTGACAAATTAGTGTTCGATAAAATATAAAAATAATACATTAAACATAAGGAAAAAAACAAGACATCGACTTATCCCCACATCGATGTTTTCAATATTTGTATGTTATGTATGGGCATTAGGTTCGTGTTAAATTGACATTGATGAAATATACATATATGCCATTATCAGATACGCCACCAGTTAGTTAATATAGTATTATACACGGCCATTCCTTATATTTTGGCGTTACAATATTTAATTCCGATTAGTTTTGTAGCGAAAAATTTAACAAACTCTATGGTATTTATGGTGTTTATAAATATATGAATACCAAAAAATGATCGTAAATATTTTTAAAGTCCAAGTCTTAACAACTTTGAGTTTACAGATATACACTTTTGGGGTGCAGTGAATAATTAGAATTACAAGGTATTGCTATGGCCAGCTTTGGTACATAAGTATGGAAATATAAAAATTAATATGAGCTAATACTTCACTAACTTGTTTACTCAGTTATCTAAATAATGTAATATTATAATGATCACGGAATCGCCCAAGTCGTTGTGTTCAATTATAATTAAATATTATCCTCAAGGGTTCGTTTACACGTCATCTATAAATTGTATTAGCAGCAGTGTATATTATGATAATATTCTGTTGAAAATAATATAAAAATATAAGTCATCTTTTTTCCACCATAGTTATCTGATCCGGTAAAAAAAAATAACGGTCTTTTCTATTAATTTAATTTTTATTTAATTTTATAATCATTTTTTAAATTGTATACACTTCGTAACGACTGCAGCTTAGACGGAAACTTATGTTAATATATAATATACACAATATACACCTTAATTTCACATTTTATAAGTTACTTTTTCACACTAGAAGTTTCTGCAGTGGATAGCTCACCGTAGCGACAATCGATTTTAGTTATTTAAAAAGAAGAATTTAATTTTATATTTTACCGTACAACGATGACTTTTTCAGCAGTGTATAAATGCTGCAGTTGGGAAATAATGATATTATATTAAAATTATTTCTTTTCACTGTCGAAATTGCTCTATAAAATGTGTCGTATAATGATATTTTCCTGTTCACGCGAACAAGGTTCTTTATTATTCTTGGATCGGTTTATTTTATTATATATTTAATATTTAGGTAGGTACATAAAAGCTCCTAGACGCTCAACACTGAGTTTGATATACATGCCTATATAATAAACCTGTCGATAAATCATATTGTTATAAATAATATAAAATAATTAGGTAGAATATTATACACATCAATAGCGTTGGTATATTTACAAATATACAATATAATGAATAATTTATTATTATCGTCTAACCGTCGTCGTCATCATCAACGCCAACATAATTAAATACCATAACGTCCTAAAGCCAATATTTATTAAAATATTTCATCAAAAAAAAAAAATATATATATATATGTACTATGTAATAATTTATTTTATCTCAGATGAACAAATCAATGAATTATAATTAAAAAAATATTTGTATAAGTAATTAACTTTATTCGTGTAAAATCGCCCACATCTTAAAACAGGTATTTTAATTACGATCGTGTTTTACTCTAAAATATTTATGGTTCATCGTTATTTATTTTGATTTCAATAATAAATCAAACAATATTTAGAGTGGTATCCATAAAATATAATTTTTTTTTTTTTTTATTAATGTTTAACAAAATAGAAAAACGTGAGTGGTATAAGCTGTAAGCACATAATATTACTATAATAATAATAGGTATATTGTAATCAAACTAAATAACTTAGTAGTAACACGTTTTAAATTTTAACTTGTAAGTACAATATAATTATATAGAAAAATAGACAATATATATTATATCTAAAAATAAAAATTAATAGTGGTAGCATTAAGTAGTTTTTGTTCAAATAACAAACTAGAAAAAATACGTCATGTTTATTTTATATATAATATATTTAATTTATAATTTTAAGAAAAATTTAGACGTGATAGTGTGTGCTTTAAATCAATCGAAAATTGTTTAATTGATTTTAATGATTATTAATTAAATAAAAATTAACTAAGCATAAAAACTTAAAAAAAAAAAAAAAAACAAGAATTGATGCCAGCCGGCAAACTATCATTTGAAAAAACATTGTCACAAACACATTAGTTCTACTGGTTTTATAGAATTTTCTCACATTCTTTACATTACAATATGTTTATAGAAAATATCGTGAACACATTATATGTACCTAATATAGTTTCATTGAAAATAAAAAAAGACCAAAGAATTTTTTTCATTATTATTAAAATTAAACGGAAAATCCAACTTTAATATTGAAAACCATTACATGAAAAAAATAACTTATAAACAGTAATATCATAATGTTAAAATCTATAATCTGGCACTTAAATCGTACGTCAGCCAGTGTGCTATCAAGATACTGTTGAGGGAACGACTTGTTACACACATTGAACGAGTACGGTTTTTCTTTTGTGTGTCCATTAGTGTTCTATTAGACGACTTCTATTTTAAAACTAAATATTATACACTTCCAAAAAAAATTGTTTCTTACTCATATCGACTTTAGCAGATATTATTACTTGTATTGCTACTAATCCCAGTGATTTTTTCCCGGGTTATGCTAATCAATCACCACCATTAAAGATTAATAATGAATGATTTGATTGTTTCATGTTTATAAGTTATAACACACTTGTATTCGCAATTCATATGCTGATAAGGTTACTAAACTATTATTTTAACAGCCGATTGGAATTTATTGAATTTATCAGGTAATCAAGCAAAAATTAATTGTTATATTAGTATTTAAAGTTATAAAATCAAAATGTAATTAGGTATTATAACCATGAGCAAAATATCTGCAAGTAACTATTATTATCTAATAATATATGGTTAATAGTAGTTAATATTTATTACATTCATTACATTAAATGCAAATTCTACAACAGAATGCACTTAGCTATTATTGCATATAAATTAGGCATTTAGATTTGATTTTAGAAAGTTTACTCTTCAAACCACACATTTAATAGGATGATAAAAATAAATCTTGTCAATTACCTATTTAAAATAATAATTACGTTTTGATCTTGCACTTTCTTATCTATTTTTAACTAGTACAATAAAACAAAAGTTCTGAAATATAAAATTTTGATCACTCTATATAATTTTACTATTAAATACTCGTATTAAAATTATATAAACTGTTAATATAGTTGTTACACAAATTGTTTAATAAACAAAATCTAAAACCTAAAGTTAAGACTTAAAGACATGATATTAAAATTTAATTTCCTAAAAATTATAGTATACTTAGCTAGTAAGTCGTTATCTGACTTTTTCCAGTCAACACAATATATGCCTAGTATAATTATATAATAATTGACAAAATATTAAATTAAATTATCATATTATGTAAATACTTACAGCATATCCATGAATTACATTTTATCTATTACACCGCGCGTTGTCATAGAACAATTCTAATAAATCGATAACCAATGTTAATCTGATGAATATTTAGACGACTTACCGATAAAATACACCAAAAATGATATTATTTAAAAATATGTTCATCTTAAACAATTAATATTCATCAATAACACATCAAAGGTTTACACATATGTTTTTATTTGAAATAATATAGGACCAACAGAGATTCATGAAAGGGAAAAAAATTCTCTCTAATTCCAGGACTCGTAGATTCATGCAAATATTATGTTATAATACATTAATGTGAAGTCAAGACAGTATTAAAGTAGTCATAATAATTCTCAAAATAATATGTAAATTGTATTTTTATTTTTTTACTAAACCTTACATTAAAGAAGTCGTCCGGTTAGAAAATTGTTAAAAAAGATACATTTCCATGCAATGACATTTTTATATTATTAATTTAACAATCTAACAAACTTAAAAACGCCAACAGAACGCAATTACAATGCATGTCATGAATTTAAATAATGATATTTGTACGAAGATGCATATTACTATGACATACACCAACAAACATTTTTTTTTTTTTAATTTACCGAAATATACTGAAATGTTGAATAAATCCACGTTATTTGTATGGAACATGTATTTTATCAATGATTACTTTAAACACAAAATACACTAAATACATAATAATATATTAGATTTATAATACATTATATGTACAAAAATAAAAATGATTTCGAACGTTAGCAATATTTATTTATTTACGATTACGCGAGACGATAATGTAAAACTATCAGAACGTTCACGTACGAATTTATACATAGAATATAGTGGTTTAAAAAAAGTCATAATGTGCATTTACTTTGTATAGGATTTTTGAAAGAACTTATATATTATGCATATTAAGTATATTATAGTGTGTGTGTTTGTGTGTAATTATACATTTATACACTATATGTACACTTGGTGCATTATGCATAATAATTGCGATGATAAATCACGAACGCAACCAGCAACAGCGGTAAAGAATAATTTTTATTGTAATATCATATTATATTCGTAATAAAACTGCAATAATACGATTACCAACACTACATCATGATATTTTTTCCAATACGGGATCATAATTCATAACATTATATGATTAATTATACTTTTCGCGGATTTCAGTCACGATAGAGACGTAATTAAAGTTCGATGCAGATGTAATAATATTATGTAGGTAATGCGATACATAGACGATCATTGTACAAAAATAAATAAAATAAAGCATAAAAAAAAAATGTTTGAGAAAATAGGAGACACGGAGAATACAATTTGTCGGCGTCAATATTGTGAGTCGGTAAACGTCATTTTTACGGAAACTTTGTTCGTATATCCTGTACTCCTATATACAGCTGGTAGATTTAAATCGTTCATAGCCTTTAGGCCTACAAGCACTTTAACAGACGCATGTAAGTCGCGTTTAAACTTTAAAAAAAAGCTCGTTACACGAGTATTGATTTGGATTGGATTTCTATAGTTTTGCGTTTTATTGGTTTATATACTCGTTTATATTACAATTGATAATTACTATCAATGATTTCAATCAATTTTAATTTATGCTTAAAACGTATTTATTATATATATTATGACTATAAGTTAAACAGCATTATGTTGCATGTATTTGCAAATGTGTGATACAAACTTATGAATTTTTCATGGAAGCTGTTAATATATTAATTTTGTTTAACCAATAATCAATTATTAACTCAAGACAAATCCATATAACTACAATCTATAGTGAATAAGTTGTTTATCATTTGAAGAAAAAACATTTGTATCAAATTAGAATAATTTTTAAATGGTATACAAATCTATATTTTTGAAAAAAAAAATGTATTTAATTAATACAATTAGTCTGACCTAGATATTTCACAAATCTAAAAATTTTAATTTGAAGAAACATATTATTGAAAGGTAAAATTAAACTATAAAATATTAAAAAGGTGATCATGGTCTATAAATTGCTATATCTATTTAAGCAAGTTATATAAATTACATATGGTTTATGATAAATATATTTATTACATATTAATTAGTTAGAATAAATGAAGTTATAGGTAAAAATATTACTTTGATCGACTAATGTTTACTTTCCTAATTATCAAGTACCACATTATGTTACCAATACTTAGTAATATATAAATAAAAGACTATATACTTCGACATTTCTTATTTAATATAATAAATTATTTTGTTTGCAGTAAAGTTTAAATAAAAAATATTGAACAATGTTTATTTTTTATATTATTTATTGTATCATAAATACGTTGTTTTTTTTTCAGGAACATGAATCCTACAATATTTAACACAGCGATTATAATATATTCACCAGTCCTGTTCATAATATATAATATTATAGTATGTATCTATTTAAGATATATCATATTAAATTAAATGCGTTGCATAACAATATTATATATATATAATTAGAGCACAAAAACTTTAAGTCGTCGTTTACAGTAGTTCACACCGGGCAGTAAAAAATCCGAACTCATTACCATTTCCATCGGAGCAAGGCGCTTTTGAGATGGATAAAAAAAAAACAAATAAAATATCATCAAAACCTAACTGCAGGCAGGTTGCTATAAAATATAGTAAATAAGATAAGGCTTCTACATTGTCGTATATATATATATATATATATATATATGAATATATAAATCCAATCCATACAACGATCGGGAAAGTAGTTAGCGACTCGGCGGCGATTTTTGCGAGCGGGAGTAACATTAAAAAAAAAAAAATACTGCTAAAAGCACGATAAAGAATTTATACATGTATATAATATATGTGTGTAGGTGCGTATATTATATCCAATTGAAACCGGGAAGTCTGTGGGAGCGCAAAAAACGAATGAGAAAGATAGAAGACTAGCGGGTTTAAGATTTGAACGTTATCGTCGCTTATTTAAGAGAGTTCGAATTTTGTTGTTTTGTTACCGCCACGCCGATCGAAGCGTGAGTAATATAATATGTACATAATATTACCGTTGAATTATAAAGGGATCGATTAATGTATTTTCATTTATATTTTAATTCGTCGCCACCATCTTGGTAGCAACTAACCATATAAATAGGATAGAAAATTTTGTTTCACCATCATAAAGGATATGGATTTGGGTTTAGGTAGGAGCGACTTCATATCCATTGCTGTAACAGGTGAAACCTGTCTAACTTTTAGTTTTTTATATTTTTATACTACCCATTTACAAAAAAATTAATAATATTATATTAACATAAGCATAATTTATGCAAAGCCTTTGAACCAAAAAGTAATGTAACAATATTCGTACATCAAAAGCATATATTTCGTGCAAAAACAGCAGTAGTCCAAAATACTATATTCAATGCATCGATACAAAATTAATAAAACATATAAATTATATTTTCTTAAAAGTAACTATTCCAATAAGAGTTTTATTGTAATGAATAAAAAATCTGAATAACAAGGATTAATATTTAAGTATAATAAAAATATTAAAACTAAAAAAAAAAAAAAAAAATCAAAAAAAGGAATTCGTGCACAAACCTTGTAACGTATATTATCATACTTTATTGCTGATGCATGAACAATGAACATGATATGTACTTACTATTTTAATTTTAATCAATTTATTTACACCTATTTCCGGATAAAATCTTTTATTATTAAACACTTATTATTTAAAAATCTATAATGTATTTGGAAATATTTTTTTTTTTGTATAACTTCTAGTCAAAATAAAATATTTTTAAAAATATGTATTTATTTTAATATTGTTTTATCGTTGTAATTGTTAAATTATTTTACTTTTTCGAATGACAACGTAACTTTTTAATTCCATATTCTGAAGTAAAATATTTTCAGAATAATTTAATTCATAAAAATTGAAATTTGAACACGAGTTTTTTTAAGTTATAAGTATCTATTTAAATTTTAAGTAAGCAGAGTAGTAGGCCAATATTTTTCGGAGTATCATCTTACCACTTTTCAAACATATCTTATCGACCAAAAAAGTAAAAAAAAAAATAATGTAATGTAATGATAAAAATTATAATATTTAAAAAAAAAATTATTTTATTTTAACTGTAAATTATGTGAAAAAAATATCTTCAAAACTGTTAATAGATTTTGATATAGAGTGTTATTTAATTAAAAAATTACCTTGTGTGTATAATATTATAAAGGTTTGACCGTATTTAGAAAATTTATTTTGAACATGGTTGATACCACCCTTTAACTACTTAGCTATAGTACAGATAAATTGTTTTAGATTAGTGTATCACGAAGCATGACGATGAATGTAATTATGTCAGATTTAATCAGGTTATCAAAAATAAACACTGAAGTATAACAAAATCATCGACAATGTTTGTACATGGATTCAAATATAAGGTCTCAATTATCTGTCTGTTTTTTTCGTAGGTAACATATTTATATAACGTCCAAATCGAGTCAATCGTTACAATATGCCAAAATTAAAACTTGTACAAGGTGTCTACGATATATATATGATTGACGGTTATACACTTTAAAGTTTAAGTGGCAATTGGACACGCGTTCAAAAGGTAAACGATTAAATAAAAAAATATCAAAACATAGTAATATGAACCTCGGTGACGTGGCGGTGACTTGGTTGCTTTCGTGTTGGGACGCGGTTTACAATAAAAGACGAATTGCGAACAATAATATAATATTATATGGCAATATTTTCTCATAAATATCTTGCGAAACAATAAATTACTATTTTCTAGACACATATATAACTAATATCATATAATGACACATACAGCCGTGAATCGTCATGATAATAATAATAATAATTACGAATGCTTGGCATTTATCCACAATGCATTGTCGCGCTCCGGCGAGATTATCCACCGATGGCGGAATGATTAAAGTTAAGACTCGTGTGTTGACAATGCGTGTCGGCGTCATTGTTCCCAGTTAGTGTATGACCGAAAAACGAATCGCGTGCGATGTGACACGTCACATTAGATGGCCGAAGACAAACCATCATGATTTGGCATAATATTTAGGCTGGTTTGGGTTGGGCATCGGGCGATGATATTATAATATTAGTAATGGCATTATTCTTTTACCATATAAGAATGGCGGCACGCCGTAAATAAATCGTCGTACACCCAAATTGAATGTTATATATTATTTCATTTAATTTCCTTGATAGACCCGCCGAAGCTTTCACGTTACCGCGGTCAGGGTGGGAACGCTTCGATAAACTATTATATAATTTATATCGAACCGCGACCGCGCGGATATAATTACACCCTATCATCTGTTTTTGATCCTCGCGTTGGTATAATGATACACACGATTCAAGTTCAAAATAGCAGTTTAAAACCGCGAAATATTATGAGTTTCAATAGTATTAATGATATAAAATAGCACTGAAAACTGGATGATCTATTACTAATGTTTTTGTCCTACAGCAGAATATTAAACAAAAAACACATAGGTATTAATTTTATACATTATACATAATGAAACCCAAAGAAACCGATTACTATTCAACTTGACAATCAAACAATAACGATTTAATAGAGATTGATAGTCACTACAAGTTTTAAAGATTGTGTTTGAAGACTATATTATGAAGACTGTATCTGGTATCAACTAACTCTCAACGATGCAAATCATACTGAATATCTGAAACTGATCTACGTAGATAGCTGCCGGAATTAAACATAGCCATCTCCGATATTAAACATTGCAAATTACAGCTCTGAATGTTAATAAGTACTGTGGCCCCCACTTGTTTGTTATGGGTGGGCGCTGAAATGCGCTTTGGCGAGCGGCATGGCAGTGCCGTGAAGATTATATTATAATACCCGTATAAGCGTATTGTATAAGTGTCATATATTATTATTGCTGTTGTTATTATTATTATTATTACTATTATTATATCATTATCGCGGCTCCGTTGTTATTGGTATTTTGCCGGAAGTTTATTTTTACGCCCATCGAACGTTAAATTATTGCAATCGGACGTCGCACGCGGTGTATAAATTATAGTTTCCGCGCTTTTCGTTCCGGTGAAAAAGAAAAATACGTCATTTTGCCATACTATAAAATACCTATACCGCATTAACGCCCGACCAACTACCCCATCCTCCATCATCATTCACCATAACCGACACAACAACCCCTGAGAACCTTCGATGATAATTCCGTAACCGAGTAGCTATACATAATAAATTATATATACAGTAAGCAGCTCTATATTATATACTTGGATTAAAGTACGACGACGGGGCGTTAATATATCAACCATTAAATTGTATTTATTTCTTTTTATTTCCTTCTAGTCCCCTTTTTATTTTTATTTATTTATTTATTTATTTATTTATCTACTCTTGGTTTATCTGCTGTTGATCCTACCACCGTCGACGGTTCGAATTCTTATATAACTTACAGGCAGCAGAAAGCAGCAGCAGGTATACCAAGCACCACCAAACTCGTTGGCCAACACCGACCGATTTTCTAATTTTAAAGGTTTAAAGGTTACGTACCATAGATTTTGCAAAAAATTCTCAACTATATTTTTCGATTACAAACTCCAGTAGTCTCAGGAGGGAAAGATTCAGGAGGTAGTTTTTCTTTTTCACCGTTTTTAACACACTGGCGACGAAGACGACAAGAAATAGGAAACAAACTTATAGTAGGCACACTCTAAATATAAATTTAATAGCTTTTCCTGGTTTTCTTATTTCAGAGTATATAATAATAATTATTATATATATATATATATATATGGGTTAACCGTGCTATATATTACATAATTTATAAATACATTGTGACTTTTTTAGGTAAACACTATTTTTCATAAAAAATTTAAATTTTAATTATTTACTAAATAAATGTATATATTTATTTTTATTTTTATTGATATAGTTTTTTTAACATCTTTACTCGTTTATATAACAAAATTAATAAACGCTTTCTAAATAAATATGGAAGCCTATAAACCTATGTAGTTAGTATGATATAATTACATATTATTATCTTCTGTGAGACTAATGAAATGGGTATTAGTTTTGTGATGTTCTGCAGATACACGGTTATACGATGACGATAGTAAATTGGTCTTAATAATTAAGACATATGGTGGTGGAATTTATCTTAATAAATAAGCATTAAACGACATTATTTAGATACTTAGTTAAAACTGCAATTTAATTGATTTGGTGTTAAGACAACAACTATACAGTATTAACAGCGAGTATAATACTTCCATTATTAATATCATTTTGATAAACTGGCAATTTTGTTTTTTTTTTCAGTATTTATACTATGTATAATATATTATGCGGGAATTAAATCACATTGAATGGTATTTAAAAATTATTTATTTGTATCAAAGTTGTTTTTAATGAATATGTTTTGAATATAATATAAAACTATTATTTATTTTTGTTATGGAAAAAAATTAATTATATTTTTATTAAATAGAAACTATGTTTATTTAATATTTTATATAGAATAAAATCGTTATATTATAAATATAGATTTATGATATTATAAACACAAACATTATTTTTAATCAATTAAAATTATTATGTTTTTTTTAGAACTAACTATTGATGATAATTTATAACTTATTAAGATAAATATTTGTGACTTTAATTTAATTGACAGTTAACATCCACTGAATAGTTTTTAAAACCTAATACAAAAAATGTTATACTAAAAATCTTATGTTTCACTTTTTAATATATAAATATGGTATGAAAAATATAATTATATCCAATAGGTATTTGAATTTTTTCAATTTCAATAAATAATTATTCTCCATACTAAAAAAAAATAAAACATGTATGAAAAAAATTATAAAGGTAAAGATTTAATCAACACTTTCGTTTTATATTCCCTTAAAATAAAAATATAGGTATAGAAAGTTCCAAATGGTTAATAATAATTTATTTATTTATTTTTTGCAAGTATTTTTAACATACATTTAAAAATTGTTTTTATACATGATTTAAAATAATTATCAATATTACGTTCTGTATTATTCATGAATTACCGATACGAATGGATTGATTATAAGTTATAACTAATATTAAATTAGGAAAGAATTCACAAATATTTTATTACTGTTGAAATTATAATTACTGAAGATTAAATAATTTTATATTGTTAAGTGACCTTAAACTTTATAATAAATTATCTACATATAAGCAAGTATAATATGTAATCAAATTCCTTGAGGCTTAAACCAATTAAATACAATATTCATAAATGTTTTTATGCGATTTTGATAAATTACTCAATTGAATTCAAGTTTAAAATCTGATAAAAGTATTAAGAAGAACTCTTACGGGATTATTTATTATGATAAATATAGTAAAGATAATTTAAATATTTTAAATTTTATACGAAACAAGAGTGCAGATTGTATTTTATTAATAATGTAGTAGTTTTTTTTCTTTAGTAAAATATTGATGTTGTAATTTATACAGACATCAGACATTAAAATATGAAGTTATTAAAATGTTTATTTATATTAAATCAATTTTGTCACGTAAAATATTCATCAAATGTGTGTGACAGGCAGACTGATAGCACAGTACAATATTATTATGTTTATATTAATATTCATACCAAATTAAAGTTTTTGGACAAAAAAAATTTCCATTTATATTCTACTCCGTATTAGAATATGTTTTCGGAATAGAATATGTGGTAACAAAGACAGTAATATCCACGTGCCCCAAAATGCTGCTATAATAATTTAAAAGCTTGTAGGTACTAGGTTTCGCTGTAAGTATTTGAATCGAAAATATTTTATGACAATTCAGAGTACTTCGGTATTCTAATACCGGAAGTAGTGATAACATCTAGCCTTGTACATGTTAAATAGCATTTTCACATGCGCATTGTAGTATTTATAATATTAGATACCTACTAAATTATTATTCGAATAATACGATTCGGGATTACACAAGTTTATTCGGTACGAGTGGTAAAATTATGAGAATTATTTGAAGTATTTGTATATTTTAATTTGTATGTATACAATGTATACTTTTCTTATTGAAACGAATTTGGATTGAAATTATTTAATTTAACACCTCTTTTCAAAAACTTCAACATTTTTTTTTTCTTTGATTAAAATTGCATATAATGGTATAAGAATACTTATTTTGTACGTGTAAAAGTGTATTATACAATATTGTTATAAAGTTGTTAATAATAAATTGCCAATAATATAAAATTATACTTGTATTTATTATCATTTTATTTAAATTAAAATAAAATAATAATAACACTTTCTCGTTTAAATATTTATTTATTTTTTTTTTTTGATTGACCGATATCTACCACAAGAAATTGAAAACCAATAGTGTTTTTACGAATCATAGTTTTTAGAATTTTATAATAAAGCTAACCAGAACTATTACCTATAGTAAGCTACAAGAATCATTCGTGATTTTTTTTTTAGAAATGAATATCATTCAAAACTATGGTAATTTATTGCTTCAAATAAATTTCGTTCTAAATATTTTATCACGTTACGATGTATAACAAAAATACATGCATTTGCAATTACATTTGATTTTTCCAAAAAAATATCTACGTTAATACGGTGTTTTAGATAGGCAATTTAGATACACAATAATCGACATAACTTTCAAAACAATATTATTATCAATATTTTTTATGAGTTTAAATTGTATTATATTCAATCCTGTACGTTCATTGTAAATATAATAAATAAACATAAAAATAAAAACAAACTCATACTATCTACTATCATTTTTGTAAACGTACCAACCGACGAATCAATTAGTATCTACTTTTATATGTGTAATACGAGTAAATAATATAGCAAATAGCCAAATCATTAAATCTAGACATTGACCTATGTTGTAACAAAATATGCCATACATATAGATTGGTAAAACGAAGGAAAAAATATAACCACGGTACGGATTTAAACCAGTGGGTACACACCTAAAGCTGAGTACATAATTTGCCGAGCCTTCGCGTGGCTTATCTTTACACTTTAATTATTATGCTATTATTAGGCTATTGTGTGGCTAAGTAAAAGCCACGTGGCAACTTAGATCATTGGTGAACATTGTAATGACGACAGTGCGGGGTGCGGACCATATAAATCTGACTTGGGCTATGGTTGACTGTACATATGTGTTGATTCGTCTCGACCAAAAAATGGCGTTTAGACATGAAAGATATTACAAGTAGAGTAACTGTAACTTGTGTTTGTTTATATGAGTTAGGAAATACTGTTTGTCATAAATTATCTCTGATATAATTGAAATCATTTTGGTTAATGAAAAATTTATGAGCAAACTTGTAATTTAATGACTGTGGTAATAAAAAATAATTTTTATGTCAAAATATGAATTATAAAACATTAATACATTTTTACATCAATATAATTCATAATTATTTTCACTATACATTTTTCACAAAAAAAAAGAATGTTTTAACAAATTTTAAAATACTTGAGTTATGTAAACGTTAGGGATGTTAGCCTCACAGCACCCTTTAGTGAAATAAAATTTATGGTTGTTGTTGAACAGGTACGAGTACAACACGATTTAAATCACGACCGTTATTTGGGATTTAAATGTATTATTTATATGATTATGGGGAATAATGAATAACGAATAACCATGAAAATTAAAATAATGAATACGAATAAAAATCAATAATAAAATAAGAATAAATCAATAAAGAATATTTTTTTTATTGGAATAATGTACAACTCTGCCGACCACACCTCACGCACTCAAACGCAGTGAATTACAAATGGTAATTTTTATTATAAAATCATAAAATGATCATTTAAATATTAATAATAAAATGAGTAGGTATTCAATTATTTATGATTTAGCCATTTAAAGTTTGAACTGAGACAGGTAAAATTCGATCATGGCACTTTAGAGTAATTCACGATAATGCAACAGCGGAAATATTATTTCACTATTTCGACCGTGGTTTATGAAACCCATGACAATATTCCAAGTTTGGTCAGTATTAAATTTTGGATGGCATGAGTCATTCTTTATCAAACTTAAATAAATTTGACAAGGGTGTTGAACATAAATCAATATCAGATTTATACTAAATTAAATGTGGTCTAATTGAAAACCAACTCATTTAATGTAATATCTATAATTTTCCAATGTAAATACTATTTTATAGTAAATAAAAACAATTTTTAATCAACAAAAAATTTCTTTAATTGGTTTATATATTATAATATATTTATTTCAATTTGTTGCAAATTAATTGCTTATGTTTAGTTATAAATATTTAATTTTATAAAACAATAATACAATATTATTATTATTATTATTATTGTTTTTATTTCTGTACATAATATTTATAACAAATAAGTTAATAATAATCAACCATCAAAAATGACGTACCAAATACTTTGCTGTCAGCGTTATAGTTATCGCATCTAATATCTATAATAAATCAGATTGATGGGTGATAAAATTATTTGTTAAAACCACACTACCGCACTTCAAATATAAAAACATATTCATGAAATCATAGGAGTGTACGTTGCATATTATTTTGTTTTCATTAATTGTGTATTTAAAATTAAAGAAATAAACCTATAACTAGCTATAAATACAAATTAAAATAGACTATTATTATTCGTTCGTTACTAATTATACCTATAAAATAAAACTTGAAAATTATACTTCTTAAGATCAATCCTTAAAGTCGTTATATTTTTTTCATGATAACTATCACAAAACTACAATACTGCCCCAACTAAATAATTTTTCAATTATTAGCCATAATGTTCCGCATATCATTTCTATTATTATCCCGATCAACTTAACTTTTTATAATTTTATAAACCGTGATAGATATCGATAGTATTATTTATCATATTTATAGTTACATATCTATTACATTTTTCATTTTAAATTTATTAATTCAAAAGAAATTGTAAAAAATATGAACACAACTTATAATGAAAAAATAAAACGAATAAAATAAAAAATAATGTATTATGTTTAAATAATATATTATTTATTAATTTATTATTATTGTAATATCTATAACCATTACTCAATTATTTACTCAACGGAAATTAAAAATTGTATTTATATTGCCTTGACTATTTAATATTATTTAAATCAATGACGTACACAAATATTTATCTTTAATTCGATTCTTACAGCGTATAAAATTATGAAATGAATACGAATAAAAAAATAACAATTACTTATTGCATTTATCTTATTACATAAACTTTTTAAACGCCTTTTGACGTTAAAATTCTTTTCTCGTTAAATTAGCAATGCATTTATGTAATTTGATATTCTTGATAAAATAAATGTGTATAAATGTTAAATTATTCACCGATGCTACAGATATTTAGAGTTTTTTCAAAGAGAAGGAATTATACATAATGGTAATAAAGATAAAAAAATGTACTACAATATAACTAACTTGTCTCGAAAAAAAAGGGGGGGTGAGTTATCCAAGCTATGACACTCTTTCCGTTACACATACGAAATAATTACGTTACTTCTGAACATGACTAGTGAAATTACATACGAAAACCATTAAGCTCCATACTAAGTTAAATGTTTATAATTAGGATTTTCAATTATGATTGAAATTAGATGTGAGATGTTCTCATACCATAGATATTTTATATTATTTTTTCTTCTTTGATTAAATTTCATTCAAAAAATGTGAGAAATGTGTTAGTTTACCGGACCAATTGCGATTTTTTAGGCAAACCATAATATACAAACAGTTAAATAAATAATATTTTTCAACCAATGCATCATCTTTTCGCTTAAGATTTTAAATAAAGTATAAAAACAAATAATATTTTATCTACAGTTATATTTAATTGAATAGTATGTATTTTATCTATATATTAATATAAAAATACTATTCTTGTCATACCAATAACTCCACCTACGCGAATACAGTAAAGAGAAAACTAATATATCATTGTTATAAAGGTATTATTGAATTGATTTTCACACATATTTTTAAAAAATATATTATTTGTTGTTAAGATAGGTTAGGTTAAATACAGAAAGTTATTCCTCTTTACGCAGTGTAGTTTTCCATTCAGTAAAATTAAGTTATAGTTTTCCGTGTACGAAAACCGAACAACAAAAATAGAAAAGAAGTACAAACGTTGATACCAAAATGTGTGTGCATTAAAAAATAAATGTTTTAGATCATATTGATTTTATAGTTAAAAAAAAAAATTTGCAGATCAAATTTCGACTATTGGACAATAGTATACTAGTTATATTATTTTTAACTAAAATAAAATTGATTCACTTATATAATTTTAGTATAAGATAATACAACAATAAATCTTACCAAAAGTGTTGTCATTACATAGAGTATTCGTGCATATTAAATATACCATACTTAATATAGAAATATTATTTGAGCTACTGCAGCAATTTTTAAATTCAAACATACCTGAAAAACAATAATATATATATATATATATATTGTTAATTTTAAATATTTTAATTTGGTGTATCTAAATCTATAATATTATATATCGATTACAATCATACATATATTTTAACCATATTTACTGATGTTAATTTGAAAAAATAATATTATAGCTTTTACTTAAAATCTAATTATTATTGGACGTTAAATCTGTTTTTTTAATATTTAATAGAAAAATCAAAAAAACTAAATTATAATTATTATAATTTGAATAATGAATAATTTATCTATGATAAAAAGGTGAATAAATATTAAGCAAACTGTTAAAGTGTATACTTTTTTTATTACAATTAAATAAATAAGAATAAAAAATTGGTTATACTAGATTTTTCAACTAACACAAAATTGTTATTTATTTATTTTTTCAACACTAGATGAATAAAAAATACAATTAACAATTAATTCATATAACATTTATGTCGCATCTTAAACTCAATTTAAATTATTTATATTAGGTACATTGGTAAACTAATACACATTTTTTTTTTTCAAATTAACTTAGCAAGACAGAGGCGTACGTATTATTTTGTTTATGAATTCATTGAAATAATTACAGTAATAAATTTTATAAACTGTTTAAATTGCAACTTTTTTTTTTTTTAATGATTAATTGATATTTGAAAAAATATCTTCATAGCTTTTTTGTATATTATTATTTTTTTTTTTTTTTTTAGATTTTCTAAAATTTTAATTACTAGCATAATTGTTGTATTTTTAAATATTTTTTCAACTCAAAATATATTTAAAAAAAATAACAAACATAAATTTAAAAAAATAGAACTATTATAGACAGAACTTTCTCAGATCATTCAGACTATATACAAATGTGATTAAAAAAATATTTTTTTTTCTAATAAAAAACTATTGAATTCAATACTTTAAAAGCACGCCCAGAGTAAAAACTTTGATTCTAAAAATAAAAACTAAACGGAGACAAGCGGTGTGTACAGTCGTATGTTGCAAAAAAAATAATCCAAAATATCGATTTAATTAAGTGCAATATTATATTATTTTTATCTCGGGATCTTATTTTATACGAATTAAATTTATTTTTATTACTTATTTCACGTATTTTAAGGGCGGCTTTCATTTGGGTGAATAACCCAAAATAACATATCGGTTGGATGAAATTTACACAGACCCCTAATTTATCTAATACATCGTTTGGGCGAGCCGAGTTATTAAAAAAAAATAATTGTTATGTATAATATTATTTATAAAATTATAACTAATGTCTGATTGTCACAATATTATATTTATTCATCATATTAATTATAATTTATAGACTATATTATAATATACGTTTTCCTTCCCATTTATAGAGACTTAGGACTCTCAGTTAATTCTAACTGGTATGGTTAAAAATGTTTAGCATGTTTTTGCATATATTGAGCTTAATGTATATTTTTGCATATTTAATATGATCGTATTTATTATATATGTTATATATAATATTATGTTACTTCCCTATTACTCAATAATTTATAAATTCGTCTAAACGATCTGTTAATTTCTCGCCCAAATGATACAGCTCTACTCAGGTAAATTTTGGGTTATTCGCCCAAATGAATAACGCCCTATATCAAATGTGGTCATTTAATTAAATATAATTTAACTAATAAATAAATTAACTATACATTTAAAATGTAATAATAATTAAACCTGTCCCCTCTCCCATTCACCAATGGGTAGTTTTTTCATAAATTTGTTATTGTACAATTATTCACACAGCTAAGCCTTTTATTAATGTAATGCCTATACGTATGCAATATGTACATAAATTGTGAATATAAAATTAAAAAAAATTAAAATGGTTCAGAAAAATATATAAATTAATAATATGCATAACGATTATTTATTTATTTATTTTATTATTTTTTTTTTTTTTTTTTTTTGATTAAATTATTTATATAAAATAATCTTAAATAAAGTTATACGATACATCATTAGATCGGATTGGGCTTAAAAATAATAAACATTATAATATTCGATTTGTATTCAAAGTGCGCCACAAACGATGGGTTGCATTTTTCAGAGATCTATAAATATATTTGAAATGAAATATTTTTGTAGTAAGTAATGGTATAATATTTATGGGATTTATTTCTAAAGTAGAAAAAAAAACAAAAGTAAATTACCTACTTTACAATATAGTATCTCAAAAAAAGGAGAAAAAATGAAAGATATTAAACGTGCGCCGTCACCAGCTTATGATTATGAATGGTACACTCGCTCATTTTCACTCCGTATATTTTATTATCTTTTATAAAAATATAACTCGTTTGGTAGTCGATACGTTTCTTCGTGTTTATATTTATATCAAACGACACGACAACTGTAGATGAAAAATGGACTAGCACGGTTGAAATAAGTTCATCAAAGAATACCGTTTTCCTAAAAATATTATATTTGTTATGTATCCCAGGAGGAATTCGATTTTAAACTATGCAAATAATATTAACTATAATTTTTATTCTCTAATATATTATGTTGATGAAGTTATAATTGTATAAATCATGGGAGTCGAAATACAATGACCGAATTATACTTCTTAAGTAAATAATAGGTCAATAGACATTTTAAGAAAGTCAAATTTGAACAAAATTATGTATTTTAACGATATATAAATATGTCAATTATTTTTTTTATAAATTAGAAATATTATCTGTGGGAAACTTCTAATCGTATTAAATTTTACTACATGCTATGTATTTTTTGATTATTTTAAGATATTAATAATTTATAATATAAATCTATTTTTGCCGTTATACGATATTTACAAAACAATTTTAAACATTTTGAGTTCTATAATATGGTATAAATATATATTATTTTTACAAATACAAGTTGCGATATTATACAGGCGATATTTTGTCGGTGATTCTCTCATTATATGTTTAATTTTTTATATAGATATCAAATTTATTTATTTTACTTTAAATATTATGTTAGGTTGATGTATTTCTCTGGAAAATATTGAATATAATAAATTATTAATAATTGTATATTAAAGTAATATATACTTATACCATATTATAGAACTTAAAATATTTCTGTAAATACGAATCACTGATAAAATATCGCCACTAAAATATCACATGACCAAAATATCGCATTAATATTTTATAGTAGTTATAAATAATTTTATGTAATTCAAATTTCAAAGCATATAATATTGTTGTATAAATACATTATAGTAGAATTGATAAAAATATGTATAATTTAATAAAATTGATATAAGTAATAAAAAAAATAAATAAATAAATTAATAAAAAAATATGTATATAAATTAATGAAAATATATATTAAATGAAATACCTTGAAGATAATCTTCAAACTCTCGATTATGATAATCTACTACTATTTTCTTTACTAATTCTGCCCAACTGACTGTCTTGTTTTTTTTTTAATTATTGGTGTATTTGGATTTAACAGATGCGATAATAATTTACGGCGGTATTATTTTTTTTACGATATATTGGTTTCACGACATTTTTGTTGCGATATTTTTGATCACGTGATAATTTACCGACAATATTTTGTCGAAGTAGGTACTTAATGAAATATATTTTATAATATAGGCTGACAGACCACCTTCGCTAGTCATTAATTTTTATGTACATGATGATACATTGAATTATTGATTATAAATAGTACTATTTATAATCAATGATTAAATTCAATTAATACGCACCCGTAACACTGATTCACTCAACACCTAATGTACGAGTACATCAGAGCGGTATCAACTTAACTGCTTTTTTTTTTTTTTTTTTTAATTTAAAATACATACAATTCTAAAAATTTTAATATAACACTAATTATTGTTAATAATCTTTTAAATAAATAAAAAATTTTTTCCTTAAAAATTTTTATGCATTTAAGTCATCAAATACTAAATAAATAACTAATTTTTTGAGCATGTTTTAAAAGTTTGATGTGTTTGAGCGCTTTACGACAATTTCCTTGTCTAGTAGAAATCTCACTTTTTTTTATTCAAAATTAAAATGATAATTATTAAATATACTAATATATATATTTTTTTTTTTTTTTTTTGATTAAGTGTTTTGTTTTGATTTTTTATAAAATATTAAATAAATAGGTTTTATTATAATTTATTTATTTTAACAAATAACAGGAAAATGAAAAATTGATAGCAGTTTTACAAAAAAAAAAAAAAAAAACAAGATCGATTATAAAAATTGCATATATTTTAAATTTATCTAAATATATAAAGGTAAAATATATTTAAATATTTATATTTATAAGCTATTTATAAAATTAGCACTGATAATATTATGGCGTTTACTTAAATTATTTGTATTTTTATACCATTTTCTCATAGTTTTTAAGGAACATTATACCACAAATGTAGCACCATCTTAAAAGCTGTTATAAAATAAAAAAAAATGATCTAAGCATTAAATTTGATATTAGATTAATTCATTGTAGTATTAAAAGTAACAACAGATTTTTTAACTGCTAAATCTTAGTTTGTTATATTTGTATTTTTGTTTGACGGATATAACATAATATGATGGTGTGGCGTCCTTTCAACTAACAATTTATATCATATTATAAACACGTCATTAAGTACACATTAAAAAGAAAGTAAATAATATTATGTCAGTTTAGAAAAAAATATCATAAGCATCATAAATGTTATAAATTATGATATTTTCATCGTTGTAATACTCTTTATTAGACTTTTTAAACTTATTTTACCCGAAAGAACTTTAAAACATACTACTCTCAACACTTTTTGTTCTTATTTTAACACCTTACTACAGTTTTACTGTAGTGTTACTATATCCATATATATTCTTTCTCTCTCTCTCTCACTCTATCTCTTTCTCTGTGTTCCTTTTTTTTTTTAATATTATTTTAAATGTAAAAAGTTTCTATTTCAAAAACTATCAACATTTTTGTTATTCTATTTTTGACAAAATTAAAAGTAATTTCAAAACATTTTTGAAAAAACTTACAGTCTTACTATTTTTTATTGTTAACATATTATATGGATTTTATTTTTTTGAGCAAAATAGCATACATTTTTCATTATATAACTAGACGTAGAATATTGTTCTAAGAATTTCATACAAATAGCTACTTATTTATAAATTTAAATACCTATATATTTATAATTTATATGAATTTTAAATGTAGAAGAGCGGATTGAAGTGATGCAGAAATGACCAGACAAATGATGGTTTTCCTCTAGCCCTTACTTACCTTGATCGGCAAACTTATTACTTTAAAATATGTCTTAAAATCTAATCATTTGAAATATTTAATTTTAATTTAAAATTCAATCTTAAAAATATACTGTAACGATTCAGTCCATCATCACATTTAAAATTTATAAGTCACATTTACATAAACTAGAGATTAAATTTGAGTACAATTTTTGCGGTACTTAAAGTTTTCGAACGTTTTCTTCGAAAACGTTGGATAAAAATATTTATTCCTGACGATTTTCGACACTATTATCATGTATATTCGAAAATCTGCATTGGCCGTTTAGTATAGGTACGACGTCTTAAATTCAATGAGGTGCAATATTTTTGGAGCGTCATCCACTCACTGCCAACGTGATGACGCGTTATAATGTAATACTATTTCCATCGAATAGTTTATACGACGAATTTATACGTAATATGTCGGTTTTACACAATATAAACGACACACACACACAATTTGTCGTGGTATGTATATAATATATGTATGAATATAATACCGGAACACAAAACCCCACCAGTGCTGCATGCCGGGCTCTTACGTATATGTATATAAATGTGTGTGTTGTACGGTGCAAGAGCGTTCATACACGCGCACACGTCATTTTGGCTTTAATTAATTTGAAGAAAAGTATACGTCGACGAATGCAATGCTGTTCTTTTGTTCGTACAAATGACATTTGTGAAAGCCCCCCAATCGTAGCAGTATATAGGCACGCGGTATTGTGCTTACGCCGCCGTACGGGTGCCACGCGGTGGCGATGAATGGCTCGTCGAGGGAAAAGAAAATGTTCCGTTTCTTTTATCCTGCACGTATTTTTTTTATTTTTTTTTTTTTTTTTAATCCTTTCATTACACCCTTACCCGCGCCACCGTTGCCTCAATATTCGTGACAAATTGAACGCAACTGCCCGCCGTACGGGGATCGATATAGTATAATTGAAAATTATATATTATAATATTATGATACGATTATCTGGTATTTAAAAAACGAACATTAGCGTTTTATCAAATACTCAAGAGAAGTGCGTTATTTAGAAGGAGCTCAGTTTGAGTTGGAGTTATCAAGAATATAATTACATATTATTACATACCAAAGAATATTTGAGAGGTAAATAAATGAATGCATAAATACGTATCTACTATTTATACAATAACAAATATATGCAATGGAACAAAAGTATGGTATGAGTGTATAGTAGGTACTTACAAATAATGTGATTCAACGAAAATAATCAATTACTTTATCTATAATATTACTCATAGATGATACACGTAGTAATTTATGCAATAATAAAGTACTATAATAGATATATTATTATAAAACATATATAATAAATATTAATACTTTTATATCGTGTACCTAAATGGTTATTTTATGGAATAATACTCATTATTTCAAAATATATTAACTTTTTGAAAATATTTTTTTTGTACATAATTTCCGTACAAAATAAAACAACTATTATTTTATTTTATTTTTTCATCGTATTTTTTTAAAATTTTAAAATTTTTGAATGACAACATACATTGTAATTTCATATTCTGAAGCAGAATATTTTTTTGACTTATCGAGTAAACATTTAAATTTAGACGAGTAGTTTATATTTTATAAGAATTCAAAGTTAAAGCAAGTGGAGTAGTACTAAATAGTAAAAATACATTTTGCGGTGTATGTATCTAAATATTCTGCTACGAAATATAATATAAAGCAGTATCATCGACCAGAAACAATCGATCTCATAAAATACAACAATATTCAGAGACAGTGAGAATTATGCATAAATAAAAAATATATTGGCACTGCGATATTGGATATATGTATATATATATATAAATGGAAGCAGAAATCGTTTATCTATAAACCGAGTAAACTCCGTTGTTTTGTCAAATTTCATTAACTAGCAGGACATAATTATATTGAAAATACATTAATATATCCAAAATGTTGTGCAGATTATACTTTTGTATAATGTGAAGTAAGTTGTGAAGCAAAATGTAGAAACTTTTAATTGAGTAAAAATATAATGAATAATTCCGACGACGCGACAGCTGTGTTTGTTAAAAGGACTGCCTACTATTCCGTATAATAGATGTCTCTACAACGTAACCACCAATGTTCGAACAGCCGTGTGGCGGGAGAGCGAGTATAAACGTTGTCAGTGTCACGGTGGCGTCATTTACTCGAGAGTTTGTGTGTTATTATATTATCTAGTGCACAGAAATCACTATGTATATATGTTGAAAAAGTTAAATTATTGAACGTAGTATAAAATTTGTAAAAATAAATAAATATTAGTGAAATTAAAACTCAAATAGTCCACTATGAAAATCTTTTAGCGTGATGCATGATTTTTAAATTTGAATTTCCCACTTATTCGTTTCTATCCGCTTTAATATTAGATTTTAATATTCATAAAACTGCATTCAAGTGTTTTTCGCTTAATCTTAAACAATATTTATTTTTTCGTTATTGAACTATTAAAAATATCTACTAAAAAACATAAGTGTTACCGAAAGTAGTAATCATTTTTTTAGTAAGACTTTTAATAGGTACCCTTAAAATATATTTCGAAAAAACTTGAATAAAATATTTTTAGTTCAATCCTATCTTTAAGAGCAGTTTTAAAAAACATCGTTGTTTTGTAATTCTATAACTTCCATCTATAAATTAGATTCAACATCATCAACATCAATAGAAAAAAGATTTTGAAACAATTCGAGTTTTTTCTCGTGTACGTTAAAACCAGAAAACCGTATAAAAAATGCATTTTGTAGGTTTTTAATTATATTTAAAAAATTAACTTTTATAGCTTCTCAATATGAAATTGATTTGGATGGTTCGATTAAAATTTTACGGCATATGAAATGATCCAAGCATTGTTAATTAATATATTTATGTAATAATTTTAATTTCATTTGAAATTATTATACATAGAAATATATCTCTGACAATAGTTTAATTTAATTAAAATTTTAAACACCATGATATATTTTGAGGGCCACACAAAAATGTTCCACGGGCCACGGGTTGCCGGTGCCTGGTTTAAGCTATTGTTATACGAGCACACAACAATATAATAATATTATTAAAATATTATAATGATATTATGAATATAATATATATAACGCCCGTTACGGTGCAGTTATTTTTCGGACCTGAGTACATTATATTATACGTTCGTTGTATTATAAGAATGTGATATATTACGTACGTAGTTATGATGCGGTGTAGGCACACATTTTTACGGTCGCGGCGTACAGGCGCATAAATCGTACAACGTATGCACTCCGATACTGCCGAGAGGGTGGAAAACCGCATTGTCGTCTCGCCCCCGCGACTGGTCCGCGGGGTCATTGTACAAAACCGTGAGTTTATATTACTATGATTATCATCATCTGCAGCACCGTGCGTATGTTAACGAGAGTGTGTATTATCATTGATAATTCGATGTGCAAGGAAAGGGAGGGTGAATTAACATTATTATCATTATCATTATTTTGTAATCGTATTTTGTATAAAGAATATTGTTAAACGAAAACATGTATTGAGTTCAGGCGTATTAAATATATTATACATAAATATAAGCGCGTTCGTCATGAACACGTTCATAAAAAAAAAACACCCTAAATTTTTTAAATTATACCTGCGATGTACTTTCGAGTTAATTTACAAGCATTGGCGCGTACACACACACGTACATGAACACGTATACGAGGGTGCACCATATTATTGTATATGTGTGTGTGTGTGTGTACATGACGTCGGCTCGATAAAAGGCCCGACCGAATAATTTATCGGCCGCCGACGCCACTACCGACGACCGCGCGTAAAATGTAGAAAAAAATGTTGGACGCCGTTTTTTTTTTTTTTTTTTTTTTATTCATCCGTAAAAATTATTATTCCGAGACTATTTTCTCATGTATATTTAATTTTTTTTTTTTTATTCTCTGCTACACGCGTGATCATCTTGTCGCACGCCCGATAACGGCGCGTAATCCATCCACTCGTATACAGAAACACGTAGCGGCAGCGACGGCGACAAAGTCTCTTTGGATTCAATTTTAATATTTTTTGGTATCTCCGGTATTTTCTTTTCATTCTGACACCCCGTCCTCCACTACTACGCATGCCATGCTTTATTTTCTCGGCCGGATGCGATTACGACGATAATGATATAATATCATAATAATATCATCGTCGTTTATACGTTTGGACGACGATCGGTGTGTCCCATCGCTCGGCACAGGCCGACGGGTTTTTGTGTTCTTTCAGAGATTTAGGGATGTAAGCTACGAAGGACGTGGCGCTCTCGTTTAACGTGATTGATGACATACACTACTGTACCTGAATATAGGTAGCAGACTTAAAAATAATAATAATGAAAAAAACAACCAAAAAAAAAAAAATCAGAATTGACCGAGCGAAACAAAACTTAGTTGGGGAACCCAACTGCATACATCGTGTGTTATCAGCTTTAATCATTGTATTACTTGTATATTTTTACATAGTATTGTTAAAATTAATACTGACGGCGTCAATTATTATTATCATAAAAATAAAATAAAACGAGATTTCCATTGTCATCAGAATACAACATTAAATATAATGTATTATTAGTTTGCATATTATTTTCAGCGACCATTTCATTGTAAATTATTTATTATCAACAAATTTCCAAACCCAAGACTATGGTAAAAATACCTACATCTACACTATCCCAAATGTCATTAATCTACTTAAATTCTTTGAGCAGACCCGCGTAAAAGAATTGTAGAGTTATGTTTACTACGAAATCTCTTAAACAAAATTGGATGGAGGTTAAATTCAAGCACATTAGTATAAGTACATACATTGTTCATGTCTACACACACGTACCGCCAATTTGAATATAGCAAATAATATTACAATATTAACTGCGTCAAAAATAACAAAACCAGTATAAGCAAAAATTCGAGATACTGATATACAGAGGGCTGATTTGCTAATCATGAATTCCAGTTACCTCCTTTTTTTATATAATAATGAATTTATTAAAAATAATATGATTTTTTGAATTTTTAATAATATTATACTAAAATATCAAATTCTTAATCACCTTTATTTACTGTAAATTATATTATAGCTGATGATCTTTTTAGAAATATTTATCTATTTATGTACTTTATTGTAATTATAAAATAAAATTCCAAAGAATAGTGAGTATGACTGCGATGACAATAATATTAATATATTATTATAATAATATATACGTGTTGTGGTAAAAACAAATGTCTTGCGCGCCATTCGACGTTTATCACGAACATTATCGTTTCCATTGTTAAAACGTCGGAGAAAACGTTCTATGACAACGAAACCGTATTACGATATTCTACACCTGTTGTGAGTAATTAAAAGGCATTTTATATCAAGTATCTTTAATCCGTCCAAGAACTTTACATATTTCATATCATAATACATATAATACAACGAGTCTGTATTTAATGAATCGCTTATTAAGTTTACGAAGTAAATGTTATTCTACTTTTGTGAGTATATAATAATAATAAGTTTATGAAAGTAATCAACATTGTTTATTTTGTTGGTTAACAATATGATGTTTAATAGGAATTTCTACCACTAATATCTCTATGCACGCATCTCCACGGAATGCTAAAATAGAATGCTTATATACAACTATTCGTAACTTACAGTACGAATGAAAGACGAATTAATTTATGATGGGTTTCGAAAGAACTATCACCAGACACATTATGCTAATTCAACTAAATTAAAACCTATACGTATAGAAAACATTTGCCATCAAAATACTGGTCGCCGTCAAATATGAGATCATTATCGACTATCATTGTAGAAACCCGTTTACCGCGAACCAAAATTTAATAAAGCTACCTACCTAATCAATTCGATTTTAATGAGCAAGTATGTATAATATGCGTATAGAATTGTCCTGATAGCGATCATAAGACGAGAAAATTATTTACATGTTCTGTGATTTTAGATTCCGTGCGGAACCATTCGAGGTATCAAACCTCTAAACTATCAAAAACATGAGTTTTCGGAAAACATTTTTGTTTTAAAGCGATCCGAAAACTATTTATTTAGGATATTAATTATGGAGTGGAATTTGAGCACACAACAAGATAAAGTTTTTCTCGTCGTCATTAAGTTATTTTAATAAAAAATAAAAATGTAGGTATTTGAAAACTAAATTAAACGATTTCCTTAATTATTAATAATTATTTTTCATAACAAAATATCAACTATTTTTGGAAATACCTGCAATTTTTACAGATAATTGGATGAATATCACTCAAAATTCAATAATACAATTGGCTTGTATATTGACTACCTTTGTTTCATATACAGATATTCAACTTTTGGTATAATATAATTTTTTGTTCGCATATTTTTCACATATTATTATAAATTTCTAACCAGTGTAAGATAATTTTAATATATATTTTTAGGCTTATATTATAATTGGTGAAAAGAAAAATATTGTAAGGTAGAATAAATGAACAGACGTCGTGGTCGTATTTTGTCGTCTACCAAGTTTTCAAAACCAAAAACGAGAAAAGCAGACAAGATATATGTATATATCAATTGTAAACAAGCGACGAAAGAGAAAAATTATATTTTTTACGTCCGACAGAGAATCAAAGACGAATAATAAATTGTTATAATTATTTGAAAAACTTAAGTTTCATCCCGTTAATAAAATGCCTTTGTACCTACAGCATATTTTGTATAATATCCAGCTATTACCACTGTATAGGTTTATATTATGCAGCTGCATTTCACCAAAACGTACTGTAATAGTGAAAAGCAAAATCCAAAGAACGCGCATCACATCTCTAAAAAGGAAATGACCAAGTTATTTATCCAGCGGAGGAATTGGAGAGGATCTAAAAGTTTATGAAAACGTCTGCCGGCGTATTGAAATCTTCTCGGAACTTACAACTTTGCCGTCGATAAATCTAATTTACGTGTTTCTTATTTCACCGTACCGCAACGCCATAAACATTTACACGTTATATATTACATTCATGCGGTACCTACACACACACATGTCCTTCGTGTTCTTTACGACCATTTCAATTTTTTTTCGTTTTTCAAAAGTTTTTCGCCTACGTCGGTTTTCAGAGCCACAATAACAACCACGCGAGGCGCACACGCATTTGTCTTGCCGGCCGTCGGACGACCGCAGACCGCGAAGTATGCCCGATAAAACGATGACAGGCCGTATATTTCAATATAAAACGCAGTATTTTCGGCGACGAAACAAATTATTGCGTTCGTTGGTGGTAATACACTGAATGTTAAACTGTTCGATAACGAGTTGTTCGAGTGTCTTTTTAATTTTCTCTATTTTTTTTTTCCTAAATGAACAAGTATATTTGTTATTTCATATTTCGAACCGCAATATGGTAACCCCGAGCACAATAATGGTTCTCTGTTACATGGGCTACGGGGCTACGGTTAAACATACAAACTTTCAACAATGCTTTATAACTACTCAGTTAATTACTGATTGAAAATTCGATTTTTGTATGACGAAATACTCGGAAAATACTCGGAGATAGTTCAGAATATGATATTAAAAATTAATTTCGTCATTTAAAACATTTAAAGAATATAATATGACATAAAGACTTAAATTAATAACGTTTAAAATAATGCTTTAGAAAAAAAAAACATAAGCGTACTGGGTAAATTAATGTATAACGATAAGCAAATAACTTTGTAAATAATAATTACCTTCCACGATGTACATATATATCACACGGTTTGTGCACGCGTCGTAACAATTAATAATCTACCACTTAATATCGAACCGAAACGAATGGGTGTTTATACCATCGTTTTATGATCGGCTTACATTATCCGGTATTATACAATATACATTATATTATTAAAAAAATGTAGTGCCTAAAAGTACCCGTAGTTGTCTCGCCGATGGTGCGCCAAACGAAAAAATGTATTGCCATTTTACTAAGAAATCCATTCAGCACGAGCTTTATCGGTCGATTGGGCCTATTTCAATAACTATTTATTATAGAATTATAAGTTGACATTATCAACGTTAATTTAATTAGAAGAAGTTCGGTCAATAAATTCAATTTAAAATGACTGTTTTACTCAGTTCGGATTCCCTTCAGAATCAGACGAGTTAAGTTTGTGTTCCGATTATTTCGAAGCTGGATTGCTTTTTTTTTTTTTAGTAAAATAAATATGTCGAATTAAAGGAGGATCTTGCCTATGGACACTTTTCATTTTATACTTGGTAAGCTGGTATTTTCACGTTGTTATTTATAAAATAGAATAGTAAACAAATTCAAAACTGAACTAATAAATTATTATTGTAAGTTAACGTATTGTGTAATTAACGAAACATTTTTGTACATCAGCAAGAAAATACAAAATCATATTGTGTATAAAAAATAAAATTTATTTCAGTTTATAAAATAACTATTGTAAGAAAAACCAATGGTATTTTATACAGTATCGTATTCGTCTCTTATCCGTCAGACGAATAAAAAACAATACAATATAAGAGATGTATGTATGTAAAACAATTTTTATTTAATGAAAGAAAAAACAATAGAAATAAACGTTATAGCTGTTAAAAGGCCGTCACTATATGATACACCGGAACCATTAAAAATACAATATCGCGTTAGACATATTATATTACAACGGTGGATGATGAACGTAAGCCCATCCAATTTAGTCTATTGAATAACATATTAACAATAAGATAGCTAATGCAACTTGAATAGTTGAGATGTAAAAATACTCTGATCTACTTTCTACCTAAAACCAAAATAGACAACAAAAATAAACCGCCTGAATGCGAGAGAAGACTTAAGAGTTTTTAAAACTTTTAATTGCATTATAACACTAAATGCTGGGTAACGAGTTGGCTTAAAGTGAGTTCTTTTAGATAACCATGCATTTCTTGGTAAGCAATAAAATATTTTAACTATAAAATGTATATTAAAATACATAATATTTTACATGTTGACTATTTTTATTTATATACATACGAAAAAATAAAATAAAAAATAACACCGAGATTATATGAAATTAATAACGATTTAAATTAAAAACTTATAACACTCTGATGAAATGAGTGTTTAAATCATTCAAATGCAATTGGATGAATTTCAGCTGGGGTTTGGGGTAGTGATGGACATCCTTTCAAATAACGACGGGTGAGCTACGAAGAATCTATCGCATCTGTATTATAATGTATAACTGTTTTCATGATAATTGAGAATAAAATATCTCGCGGTAATATTCCAGACACAAAACAAACCATATTATTCAGGAACCGCATCATCCTAAATTACAATAATGTTATCGGCGCAAGGTCCAAAATATCATGTCCATAAATAATCAACCAACAAACATCTCCAACCCAAAAAACCATCACCTTCCGTCGTACAAAACGTACGTTTTCTTCGATGAACATAGTAACATATGTTTGTTGCAATAATATGCGATACCTACCTGCTTCTACGACACTAGGAAACAGTGCCAAGATACACAATAACAAAATTAAAGTTTCTCGGTCCAAAATATAATGAAATATTCTTATAAATGCTCCGTTCAAGTTGAAACGACGATTCATGTGTAGACAAACATCTATAATTATACTACAACGCCGATCAAACGTTATACTATCAAAACATAATCAACTAACATTATCAGCGTCATCATGAAATACTCAAAACAACTCTATACTACTGTCGAATATATATATATACAATGATTACGATCCACTCTAATAATTAATTTAACTAATACGGTAACATAAGTAATATGAACTTAAATATAGACATCGTTTTAACCATTAGCAGTATAAATATATATGTATGTATAAATTATAAATAGTTCAAGAGATTGATTTATTTTCTGTACAAAACACACGTGCTGCAATATAAGAATTTATATGCAGTTTCTATTTTAAGTACACCGATCGATCTAAAAATTGTGAAAATTGATTAGTTTTTAAAAATATTTGTTACAGTCTCTCATATTACTAAAAGATTAATTTTTCTTTGTTCTTAATTTAATTGCATTTATTTTACTTAAACATTTAACATTCTAAGTTTTCCGTTTTGATTTAATATAATTTATATGATTATTTGATTTGAAAATAAAGTGTAAACGATTCTAAAGTAGACTTCATGAAAAAATATTAAAATATGATTTCAGAGTTTTAATTGGGAAACAAAATACATTTAAAATCCTATAATTTAACACGTGTGATATACAGATGGATAATCTCCGCTTTTAATTCCTAAAGTAATAAACTAATGATAGTAAAAATGATATTATATGATACACTAAACTACTAAAGGTGTATAATAGTTATTACTTATAACTTATAGATGTTTCCTTGTCGGCAAAACAATAGGCTTTGAGCAGAATATAATAAAACACTATAATGCACGAAAAAAATAAAATTATATTTTTAATATTTATAATAATATTAAGAGAAAATTATCTTTATTATAGATATTTATAGATACTTCTTGGAAGTGTATTCCAAGATTCTAGTTGTTTCGCCTTATATATTTCCATGGAAGATGAATATATTTGAATACAGTTTTTTATTCAAACATAAATAATAATTTATAAACAGCTTTTTTTCATTTAATTATTGTTTTAAACGATTAAAAAATTGATTGAAATTTCCATAGTTAGAACAAGTGAAGTTATTTATATTAATAATAACTATATAACTTATAACTATCATTTTTTGCGAAAAAATAATTTATCTAATTGCATTTCACAAAACCTATCTTGTTTGAACATAAATTATTTATTATAACTTCATAAAAAAAAATAGAGAAATTTAAAATATGATATTTTTTAAAACTTTATAAGTAGTTTGTCTATCATAATTTAAAAATGTTTATTTTTTTAATAATATTTTAATATTGAAATATTACACATAAGGAATGGCATTTAAACATTTTATCAATCTACCGATGTAATGATATATTGACTTTCAGAACACACTGTACATACGAAGTCTGCACTGTTTATAACACAAACACACACTCACAATACATATATTTAGTATGTAATATTCTTTTTTTGACGCGTTGACAATGAAAACGACGAAGGTAAATTATATGTATTGCGGGGAAGGGTAAATGGGTAGACCGTCCAGACGTCGTATATTATACCTACGCGGGCATAGTATACGTATGCAAGAATATTTTTTATTTTTTTATTTTTTTTTTTAATTATTGTCCCCCTGTCTAACAGCGTTATTCGAAAACGACATAATATATTATAAGGTAGGTATCACGAAGGGTGCGTTCAAAAATCTCCTTTTCTCGCAGCAATCCTCTCACTCGTCGGTGTGTAATTAAATATTTTATAATAATATTACACCGGACTGCGATGAAAATACATATTTTATAATATGAACATCTATTTTCTTAACGTGCCTACTCGCAGTAGTTAGTCGTTGGTAAATCTAATTAGATGTACCGGATGTACAAACATTGGATTAATTATTGGATACGATCCAGAATTGCATATGTTATTATTTTACACACCATAGATAATATCATATGACTACATTTTAAATAAAACCAATCGGTAAAATATAGTAGGTACCTATATAAATTACAATACACTGCGTCCCAGTGGAATATTTAAATAAACTAAATGAAAGGGTGGCTCCAACCATATATTAATCAATTATTATCATAATCGTCATTTATATAGTAAATAAATAACTAGAATAAATCATATTATATAATATGTTTATTGTTTATACAATTTGTATTAACGTAGAAAATGTAGGAGAGTATGGGTTTCCGATGTTCCTCTTTTTAATATGTCTACGAAGAATCGACAAATAAATACTAGAAATATGAGTTCATAACCTTTTTTATTCAACATAATGTAAGTTATTCAGGTGATTATTGTCTTTAAATGCCTATCCTATTTCTCAAAGAACTTATTTAATAAGTTATCATTCTATTAATTAATAATGCTATTGATTATTTAAAAATATACATTCAAACAATACCTGTTCCCTAGTACCAAAAACCATTATTTCTCATTAAGAATGTATGATAAGAATTCAAATTTTTACCGAGAAATAGTGATTAATAATATTATTTAAAAACAATGTCAAATACCGATATCGCGAAGTTAGTCGCATTAAATTGTGTTGTACGTGATATCAAAAGTTAAAATATAACCTAATACTTTGTATATAAAATAAATAATTAAAGTATTACGATCAGAAAATATTTTCAACACCATCTCAACTCGTTATGTTATATACCCATATAATATAATATATAAGTTTTCCGATCCGTCATAGTACCATTATACTGAACATGTCTATCAGCCATAATGTTATGATGACCGTGAATAGTTGTTTCTGATTCCTCAACCACTCTACAAACCCGATGTTCAAGCATTTTGGCAGTAAATTTCTATACGAAATTAAATATAACAATTAAGTTATAAAAAATACAACGATTTTGAGTTTTTCCTTTTTAAATAACTACAATAAAAATCAAAAAAACTTGTAAAATTTTACAATAGTTGCTTAGTGATAACAATATTATATATCCTTTTATACTTGCAAAGAGTTTATATAATTTTTCTCAATTACACTCGTAATTAATATTGTAAGAATGATCAATGTCTTCGTCGACATGGATGAAGTAACAAGTTATAAATTTAAAAGTCAAAATTTATGGTATTTTTTTTTTTCAATAATAATTTAATATTAAACTTGTTTTATAAAATGAAAATAAAATAAACATTTTATTAAATGATTTCCTTATAATATATGTGATATACATAATGCATACATAAATAACTAAATGCATTTTTATAGTTGTATTTAAAATTTTTAAATTTTTAAATCAACTATATAAGTCATTTTTTTATAGTAAATAATGTACTTAAAAATAAAAAATATTTAGTGTGGAATCGTAAACATTGTATACAACTTTTGATGTAATGAGCCGTAGTAAAAGATTAAAGTGTCGCACATACAATAAACAACGTTTCTGTGAACTTAACTTAAAAAATACTTCCAATAGAGCAATAATACTGAAATCTATTAAATAAATACAAGACTTTAAACGTTTTTGTATAGATAATCGTAATGAAACAAAATCGAGTAAATGTATAATAGTTAAAAAAAAATTTGTTTTAGTATTTCGAGATATTATAATTACAAACCATATTATGTTTACATAATAATATTATCATCACACATCACTACGTTTGAATAAATTATTAACCATTAATATTATTATTTTTTTTCTGTCATCCTAATATAGGTATATAATATTTATTTTATCATTTTTAATATATTTTTGCATAATAATATATTTAAATTTTCATTAGATTTTGTAGTTAATTTTTTACTTTGTCAACAATTCAACATTGATTTAACAAAAAATAATATGTATGGCTTTATAGTTTTTTTTTTTTTTTTATTGTACCGAAGTAATAATTACATTAATACAACCTAGCTGCAATAAATTACTTTTTTTTACAAAAATAATGTTTGATCATTTTCTTCTATACTTTTTGAATCCGTTATTTTATATTTTGTTATTGAAATCTCACGCATTGTGCATTAATATACTTTGAAAGAATTCAAGACAGAGGTAAAAAATATGGATATAGACATTTAAAAAAAATATACCTATACAGTATTTAAGTCTTGTTTAATTTACTTCTGTAGCTTCGAGGTTAATGGATATTAACGAACACATATATTTTCAAAAATAAACTGAGAAATACTAATGTCATCAATTTACCTCCACTTTTAATGATATATGTTTATAAAAAAAAAAAAACTCAAAGCTATGGATCTAATTCAAGAGTTCACAAATTTCATGGGTTCCATAAAGGACGACACACACACAATTGTATTACCATATCAAAATTATTAAAATTAAACTTGTCTATAACAGTTCTTAATCACACAAACAATGACCGTATCACGTGACCTATACGGCAATGCATATAGTTTAAAACATTTAGTAACACCATTTATGGAGTTACGTAAATCTATTACATATACCTTTATAAGTACACTACCTTTGCTCACATTTTTATTTTTTTTTTTTTTAATTATCAGATAAAAGTAACGAAATTAATATTAAAAATACAATATTATATTGTTACTAATCGTTGTTTGTGATTTAATGGGTGATTGAAACTTAATTTAATTAACTGGTTTTTAAATTTGTTATTTAATCTATACTTAATAATAAAGTATAGAATTTTGAGTTTTTATTTTAGTTTTTAATTGTTATTAGATACTTTACGCATTCCTGTAATGTTTAAAGCTACAAAAACAAATTAATAAGTTTTTTACTCATTTAAATTTAAGAAAGAAGAAAATATATATCCGTGAAATATTCATATTTTTTCCAAATGGAATTGAAACCTAGTTCAAAAAATCAAATAGGACCACACAGTTAAAATATTGCATATTATTATGATAATACAATATTATACAAGATTTACTTCATATAATTTACATATGCAGTTGTACTAAGATACGATTACTAGCTTTTTAAAGTTAAGTCGATATGGTAACATTGGTATAATTTGAATATACTATTTGAATACTACAAATTATTTTTGATTAAAATTATCTAATTATTAAAGTTTTCTTAAAAATACTTTCTTATTTTGTACACATACAAGCGGCGGTTAGTAGTATAGCGGCGTATACACACTATACAATATACACTATACATTATACATATTATATTCTTATTATTATTCATTATTGAAAAACATTACATTCAATATTCAAACCTCAGATATATAAAAACATTAAAATTTTATTAATGGTTCTCTATGAAATACTTTTTAAATGTTTATAATTATTACTTGTTCCTATAAATATCTAAAAAACAGGTCATAATATTTATAAAGAATGATAACATAAATATTTTGTAAAAATTTCAGTATCTTAACAGTATTTTATTTACATCAAAATAAAAAAAATCGACTATTTCAATAACTGGTTTTAAAATTGCGTAAAAATTCATATTTTTCTTTATTTTTCATTAAGTATAATTTAGATTTTGACCGGAGCAATGAATGTTATGATTTTATTTTTTTTTATTTCATTGTACACGACAAGCAGTAAATAAAATGCTAAGATTTTCACTTTTGAGGATCGTTTAGAACAGAAAATTAGATCTATTGTATACTTTGAAAAGGTTAAAATTAAAAATTCCAAGTACTTTTTTTATAATCGGTAAAAACAAATGAAAAAATAAGAAAAAACGAGAATTTTTATGCAGATTAAATTTTAGATGAAATTGATTTTGTTTATTTGATGTAACTCGAAAAAATATAACCCAATATACTTGAAATTTTAATTAAATTTTATTATTATTATTATTTTCTTATCATGATACATTTTTAAAATATTTCTATTCTTTAAAAACAATTTATAGACAAGAATAAAATTAAAATTTACTCTGTAGTTATTAATTCATAAAAAAATGTCTACCAAAAAAATTTAATGCTAGGTTCTTTATACGATTAATACTGAAACTATAACATCTAATAAATTATAAAGACAATCATTTTTTATAGATATTTAAGTTCGAATTTGGACAAAATTTCTTATTTAAATGATAGATAATAATTGTATCAATTATTTTTTATAAATTAAAAACATTATCCATAGAAACCTAAGACTTTTAAGTAAATAAAATTATATTTTATTTTACTATAGAAATTATACTTTGATTAATTTTAAAATATTTTTTTGTTTTTTATATTATGAATCTGCTTTTACTATTTTACAATATTAACAGAACGATTTTATTAATTTTTATATTCTATATGTTAATATAAAAGGTGTAAATATCATATTTATATTATACCTTTATACCATATCGTTCATATCCAATATTATTATAATAATTAAATATAAAATACTAATAATGTAATAAATATACTATTTTTAGTAAAATTTATATTAACCTACCGTTATACTAAAAGTAAAATAAATGACTTTAATAGCTATATCAAATTATATATCATGAAAATATAGTAAAATATTAGGTAAATATACTTAGATCATCAGACTGTCTCCATTTAGAATTATTTTTGTGTACAATGATACATCATTGAATTCAAATTTAACATATTCATCATATCATCGACCCATTTAACACGTACAGAAGAACGGTACCCATTTGCCTGCCTTTTTAGTTTTAATCCTTCAACGTACTAAATAGATCCAGTCTGCTATTAAAAACCCACCTTCAATGTTGAAAATAGAAGCATTTCTACTGTTTCAAAAGATGATAAAAGACATCAGAATAAAGAAAAAAATACATCGTTGTAAAATAAATACATTCATCACTTCACTCCTTCACTCAGAATGTGATCCGAACATTGCATTTTTATTCAATATAATATATTTTTCAGACCACTGTTTTGTTTTGTTTTTTTTAATCTTAGTCGTAGTACTGCTGAATATCTTTCACTGTATAATTTTCGTTATTTTAAACTAGTATAAATATTAATGCATAAATTGTAATTACAATTTTTAATAAATAAAAATTCAACATTTTTTTTTATTTTCAAGATGAACTAGATGGGTTACATTTACTTTCAATAGCAATTTAGAATTTTATTGTAGTTCTTTCCTATAGGTACATAATATTTTATTCTTGGTATACATGTATTGTAATTCCTTATTTTATTTCTAGTATGCTTTTCTTACGAGGTTTAAAATTTTCAAAAACAATTCCTCTGCTCACCTTAGTCATACATTAACAAGTCTCTTCTGAATATTTAAAAGTATTTCTATTGGAGAATCATACATGCGTATTTGAATTTAAAAGGTATATAGAAAATCCTACAATATCTGACACATAGCCGACGATAAATAATAGAAGTTGAACCATGAGTGTTTATTTAAATAAAGTAAACCGTATTAATGCAAACAATAGATGATATTTACATACAACGTGTCATGTCATCTTATATTAAAATGCACTTTAATCCATATATTTTATGAGACAACAAAAACAATTGTATACTTTTAATAAAAATATCTCCCCTCTATATTATTATTCCATTAGATTTTAAGCAAAACAATTAACAAGTTTATTAATTTTAAAACTATACATATTTATATGCCTATATGTTGATTTAATATCAAGTATATAGACTTATAGTTCCAGCTATTTTATGGAAAACCTGCTGTTATTACACATTATTATTTACATTATACGATTCAATTAAAAAAAAAAAAATATTTAGACTAATTTTAAGAAATGTATTCGACGAATCAATTCACACTATTCTATAGTACGTTGGTATTGACTTTTTATAAGTTAAAAACAGCTAACAAGTAAAATATATGAAATAATATTATAATAATTAATATAGTATAAAAGATGAGATTTTTTTTTACGAAAATGAGTCAAATCATGTAGTAATATTACCGTATTAGTTACTAATACCAATATAAATATACAACTAAATATCTGTAAAAAGATAAGCTGACCGTTTGTCTTCACTCAAAATCGTTTATATTATGAATTTGTTTGTTATTGAAATCAAATGTTTAACGCATACAAGATCTATAGTAGTGATTATTCAATGACGAGATACATTTAAAAACCGTCAACTACCAAACACGACTTACAGATTTCTCTTTACATTTATTTGACAATTTGCCATTAAATCGGTATAAAAAGTTACAGACACTGTGTCATCATAGAAATTCATTTTTTGCAACGCAGTGATATAATAAAAAATTCAGCTTTCAAAAAAAAAAAATCTCCACTTAAACAAAATTTTTAATTAGTTACTATAGTATAATAGTCAAGGTGCACTTTCATAAAACTTTCTAGTTTGAAGACCAACAGACACAACTAACTGTTGTCAATCATGGACCTTCTTTCCTATATAAGAGATGCCGCCTCGGATATAGGATCTTAAATAACAATAATTACACGTTACCAGATCGTGATAACTCAAAGATTAATAACTTCATTTTCAAATATTGACGTTCGGGTAATGTAATTTAATGATATAGGTGTTCGGTCAACCTACCATGCTCTCATCAACCACTTTACAAATAAATGGTAGTCAAATACATCATCTATCGATTTGCTTGTACTATATTGTAATAAAATGCGTGCAATTTGTTGCTACCCCACTTACATACATTTAGTGTCATGTATCTTACTAAGTATATAAATATAATTTAAATTATTTGTATTGCAGACTGCATGTTTTACCTTTATAAAAACATCAAAAAAGGCTAGTTTACTTGATGTTAATAATTTTTAAAATGCCTTGTTAATAAAAACAAATGAGGTCTACCACTACTGCTAAATTATTGATCACGATTAGTGAAGTTTGTATGCGTTTAAATATAGATAAACATATATGATAATAATAATACATCTTTGTTATATTTTTTAAAATTTAAAACAAACACAAGATGCCATTGACGAGTAAAAAAGTAATATATATATATTAACTTTCTGGACATTTATAAAATAATATAATATGATTATTAGCTTATTGCACATCGATGTGTGACCAGAATTTAAAGTAATATCCGAGGCTTAGAATATATTATTATGACATTTCAAATCTATTAGGAGAAGACTATTATTTAATTAATCTATAATGGCATAAGATGGTTATTATCGACTGTATCGGCGTCCTACAGTAATATAGGTATTTTTATTTTAAAAATTGTTCGTCTTGCCAAACCAATGTTTTTAGCCACGTACCATATTATAATCGAATACCCGTCTTGGATGTTAATATCATAATTTAATCATAGTGAATTATACCATACGGACACGTATATTATATAAAATATTGGAGAAAAGGTATTCGAAAGTATTCGAGGGAAAAGTATTTTGCCGTTGTGCGTCTGACCATTTGAAAAAAATGCAAAAATCGTTGCGACCGCTACCACACACTCGTACACACTAGATTCTTTGAAGTCCACTGGAAATATTGCTATACTATAATACAATATAATTATTTATATTATTACCACCACTAATATTTCGCCGTGTAATTGATTGATAACATCATTAAATTATATTAAAATATACATTACACACATGGAATAGAGATGTATTATATTCTATTTTTGAAGAAAAACAATAATTATAACTTTAGAACCACGTGAATGATGATCAAAAATATATGATACATAATATTTGATATATCTTCTGTAACACCAACAGTTACCACAAACTATTAGTGTGATAACAAAAAATGTAATTTTATTTTTTAATGTCAAAACATATTTCAGAAGAAGAAGAAAACTTTATGTTAAAAATTTGATATATATCTGTAAAATCAATGAACTTTTGTTGGCTTTTATAGCAAATATTACACATATTTTAAATGGACGTATTTAAATCTAATAATCAACTTCTTTTTGTCTTCTCTCTCTTTCCATTTTATCCTCACGCATCATAAATTATTTAAATTATATTAAATAATATAATAATATTAATAGGATAACTATGTAATAATAGTATTTCGTGTAATGTATCGTATACAATTCATTCCTATTGAGCAACAAATATTAAAATAAATAGGTAAAAGAGATTTATTCTTATGTTATTTTACATTAATCAAGACGAATCAAAAGATGATTTGTTGTGTTCTAAACTAGTAAAACAATTACAACGATCACTTTTGGCCCAAAAATCCATTGAATAGATATTTTATAAATTATCTTTTTTTCATTATAATTAACTATTTTTTTCTCAATTATCAAGTACGAATTTATCTAAGAATTTTTGTTTTGCTTAACTACAATATATTTATAGTGAAGTCAGTATAAATAAACTAAATTATTGTTTCGAAAATATATTCATAAAATAAAAATAGTTTCTATAATAATTGGCTTATATTACAATATTATGTAAACATTAGGTACATTTAATTTTGCGAATTGACATATCATTATTATAATTTAATCAAAAAATAATATTCTATTTTCGAGTAAAAAAATAGCGAATGCACACCATTCTGAATAAGAACGACACATATGTATTATATTTTATTGTATCTTCTTCTCCTACTTATCTACTTTTAATCGAAAATAAGCAAATACTAATTCAATTATGTACATTTATTCGTGTGAATATCTTCAAATAAACTTTTACATGTTATACAGTTGTTATGAGATAGACTGACACATTAGCTGTGGTGTGATACCGGAAAACCAGAGGTTCTCCGTATTTGGATGTTATTGCAAAATACATCAAAAAATGTATCAAAACTTATATTATTCTCACTCAACCAATTTATACTGTCCTTTTTTAAACATATTTATGGGCTATAGTAAATAACTTGGTAAGGCGCGCCGTGCAGCCGAAACACATTGCGATTAGTGTGGGCTACACCTTCTGAAATTCGCCGTCATCGCCGTGCCAATCTATCTGACAACGACTAAGCCTATGAGATTCATATTTCAGAAACGCATAACATGTCCAACCCTTTTAAATTCTTAATAAGTAAATGAATAAAAATAAAGGCCATTGACGTATTTTACATTTTACAAATTATACATACGTGCATTGTTTACCTACAGAATATCGTAACTGCCTACGATATATCATTTATATTGCACACGAGAATATATTATTTCACACAGCATTCAAATCTATATCACCCAACAATCGTTAATATTCCAAGTTTCAGCTGATATAAGATCATACATCATTTTTTTTTTACTTTTTCTATATTTATATATTATACAAATATAAAGCGTTTGTTTAAGCGAGATAGTTTGGTTTTTTTTTTATAATTTCAAACTTTTAAGTATATCTTTGTGGAGAAGCTTTTGTTACAATTTGATTTACTGACGAAATTAACTTCAATAATGGTTACTGATAAGTATACCGATTTTGATTAACAAAGTTTTTTTTATTATTATTTTTTTTTTGTTTTACCATACCAACGTCATTATTCTTTGTCTTGAAATTACATTAACTATTTTTTTTGTAAAATGCCAAGTGTTCTGATATGGATTGAACAGATTCTAATGCACTAAACGTGATTGGAAAAAACCCCGTAATAAATGATCGGGTGCACGAAAAAAAGCCCAAAAACAGATTAAAAACATTATATAAGTTATATAATATATATTATATATAATAAAAAGCATATATCTATAATTTTTCTTTGATAAATATAGCTTAACAAATATTATGAAATCAAATAAAACGTGTTTCAGACAGTTTCTGCTCTGTGTGACGTATTCATACCATCGTATTTGTTATATATTATTATTATAATTTAAGTTTGGGTAATTAAATTTAAATTGATATGAACAAATATTATTATACAATGAATTAAGTGTGCAGTTTCAACTCATGGAATACTTACTATACATTAAATAGGTGCGGAAAAGTTTGTATTTATGTTCAATACTTATATTTAATTTAATGCAAATATTAAATGTGTATAATGTGTATATATATATATATATATATATATATATACATTATACATAGCGTTATAATAAATAAATAATGAACTATAAAATAGAACGTCAATAAAGTTTAATGTTTTTAATTGTCATTTTATTTTAAAACAATAAAAATGTGTATTTAAAAATTTTACATTTTAGTTAGATTCTAGTCATAGTTGTTCAAGTATAAATTGAGTGATAAAATTAAGATATTCACATTTAAAAATCATGAACTCATTGTTTTCTGTGTATAAAAAATAATAATGCACCTAAAACAAAATATTACTCTGATGAAATGTAAATATTTTTCTCTCTATATGAAACACGCAATTTGTAAAATTCGATAACCGTACCAGTTAAATTCTATACGTACTCGTATATATAAAATAATAATTGTATAATTTAAAATAATATTCAACCACATTGTTTGAGGCTGGTATTATCATTTATGACACAATCATTACCGAAAAATGTAACAGATTTAAATTATTTTTATTTCAACCACTACAATAAAATAAAATATTTAACTAATTATTTATCAAAAATGTTAGTATTTTTTAAATATTACAGACGCTCATTTATGGTCTTGTTACGTTTGTGATTTATGGGCTGTTTGGTATTTAATTTTTAATATTTCTTTCAACGAACTTCATTATAAACATTTACGAGCCAAACTAAATAAAAGTTATGAATATACAATGGTTAAAATTATTTGCATAACCACTGTTTTATTAATTCATTAAGTTCTGTTATACTTTGGCACTAAAATTGGACGTTCAGAAACTAGTTTTTAAATAATAGAGTAATAAAATATTTTATAATTTATGATAGGATATTAGTTATTTGTTAAATTATTCTAAAACTATCATTGTAACCACTAATAACAAAATACTATATCTATGGAATTATATATAATTCATTGAAGCAAAACTACATTCATCCAACAATGTTATTCAACTAGGTATATTATTTATAAAAAAAAATATTTAAATTAATTTAATTCAGTAAAAATTGCATGGACACAAGTTTAATTTTGTGTGATAAAAAATAATATAATATATTGCATTATATTTAAATCATGTAGATTTTGTTCATTTTAATAATTTTTACCTTCTAAACAATATTTTTTTTATTTTTATATTAATTGTTAATATTATTTTTTTTATGTTTATAACCCAAAGTTTCTAAAAATGTGTCCATGCTATTATTATTATTATTTTTTTTTTTCATGAATATTAGACTACTAGTTATTTGTTTTAATGCAACAGATTTTTGTAATTTTTAAAGAATGATAAAATACTTTAATGTCAAATAATATAAAATACTCATTCGGAGAATAAAAAATAATGTTATTAAAAAAAAAACTTCTATCTATGTATAACATACGCTACATATTTTTTCGTCAATAGAATGCGTTTACTTTGATTAATGGAAACAAACAGCAACATATCACTTTTAAGTTTATTCTAGTTGGTAATGTGTTTTAATCTTAACCCATTTTTTTCGGCGTTTCTTTGCAGCAGTAAAGTAATGAAATGCCATACAAAACAGCTGATATACTTTACGAAATCGTAAATGTATCACGTCATTTGTACATAAATAAAACGGGCCGATAATTCAAATTAAACCGTCACGTCCCTCGAACGAACTGACGACGTCTAAAGGTTTTAAGAAACATATATTAACGATGCTGCACCTTTACCTAGATTGCGGGTACAACTCGTATTTCGTTATATGCCTCCAATACTTTTATATCTACACTGAAAAGAAATAAATTCCATCGCTACTGTTACGGTTAAACGAAATCGACAAATTAATACATAAAAACGTATGTGCGATCACATTTCTCAGCGACGGATATTATTGTGTACAAACGTACAAATGAATAAAATTATAGTTCGTCAAAATAATATGATAAAAAATATAACATAATAATCTGCGATCGTGTTCATCCTATAATATGTCCGTAGTTACTACATACTAGGATCCGCTATATATTATTCGACATGGTGTATTATTATTATTATTATTATTATTATTATTATTATTATTACTGTTATTAATTCCTTTCCACCGAGTTAGTAGACATAAACTACATGTTATAAATATTATAATAACTATGATATTAAATATACGCACATAATATATTAAAAATGTTTAGTCACATTATTACTGCATGATTATTTCTTAATAATGCATTGAAGTATTGAACAGCGCTAAAAAATGTTTTACAATTATGCACTTATATTATTTGATCTAAAAACGTAATTTTATTTACAATAAAACACAAAGTAAAGTACAAAAGTTTTCATAAAAAAGTATATATTTAAACTTTTATAAGAGTATTAAAGAAAAATAGAGATCAAACATTATTATACAACTTGTAATGTAATATGGCCTTTAAAGTTAAAACAATTGTTGTTACTTAGATATGAATTAATAAAAAATATTTTGTTGTATGTGGAAACCGATGATCTCGTAGTGTTTTTTTTTTTTTTTTATTATTATTAACAGAAAAAAAATCCCAACAAGTTAAAACATGGTTTTGCTTAAGTCTTAGTTATATCATTTAATTTCCACTTATCCACGAATAACCCAACTCAATATTCAAAATCTGTATTGTTTCTTCAATGTGCCTTTATTATGCGAAATACAATTAAACAATTTTGTATTGAAATTTCGTGTACCTTAAACGTAATTGTATGTAAATCTACTATGTTTAACTACATTCATAATACACTAACATCTACAATTTTTATAAGTTCTAATTCTGATTATTGTTGTTATTAATAGATAATAAAAAAAAAAATGCAAGATTTATAATAGGTGTGTTTTAATACAGAAATTTAAATTATATTTGACGATATACACAACATCGGAAATCGACCAGTAAACGAAAAAAAAAACTAATATTGTTTATTTTTGATGCCGGAAGGGTCGAGAAACTTTAAGTTATTATATATTAACAGTCATTCCTCGGGCACCGTCTTTCCGAGCGATTTTAACGGTAATATTATTTTAATAGCTGTATTATCGCCGCTATTGTGTAATTCAAATATAGCAATGTTATGTCACGCTGTTGTTCGCCGCTATTAGGTTTTGCAGGATTATAGAATGCGGATGGCACTATACCCTAAATGCCCCGAAATACTGCACTGCGTGCAGACACTTGACACTACCGACACTCGTTATACACATAACCCACACACACACAAACATGTCTTATTGTTTCGTACTGTACTAATAAATTATTTCACCCCCATTTTTTCTTTTTTTTTATTCGCTCAATATTTTACAATCTACTCGATGCACGGACACTTGATGTTAAAAATGGCTAAATGTATCAAAATACAAATATAATATTATTGTTATTTTTTAGTCGACAGCATGGAATGTACTTGAGTCGTATGAAAATAACATATACGCATCGTACCCGAAATAAAAATTCTGATAATAGTGGTGAACTCAGCTAGCTTGCAACAAGAATACGGATCACTTGACTTCACTGACCCTCGAAGTATAAAATTATTTTATTTTTTTAATTTACAAACCAGACCAATCTGGGCTTTTTTGAATACTGAAAGAAAATACGAAATAAAAAACGCATATACTAAAACATTCATAGCATGTCAACCTTCCACATTATCATTTATTCAGTATTGTATAATTATTTAAATATTAAACTTGCATTATTATATCAAATATTGCATAAATGTTAAGGATATAGTTATTGGTTAATAAATTATAGGAGGTTTAAGTGTATTATACTTTGAAAAGCTTTTGAAAATTGATGTTTATCGATTTAGTCACACATCAAACAGGAAACATAAATTGACTAGATTTGGAAAAAACCTTGAATTTATCCAACTAACACCGATGTGTTAAGTATGCACCGACAGTGCAGAATTATGGTGTTTATTAAATTGTTTTTCAAAGTATTAATCTTTGCAAATTATTAATTTAAAAAATCAAACGTTTGAGCACTCCGGATTTTAATAGTTTTTTTATTTTTGTAAAAAAAAACTAAGTAAGTTTAACATAGAAAAAAAATTGCCCAGGCTTAATTGAGTTAGAATTTTCTGTATCAATTCTAGATTTTGATATTGAGTGTTTTAAATTATCCAGTTATATTTGTTGTCAAAAATCTTTCAGGTAAAATTTTTAAAGATGATAAATTTTAAATTGATAACGATATCTATAAAACAATAATTGTACATTATTTTTATACAGTACGTTATATCAAAGTATTTTTGTTCATGAATATAACGGTTAAGTCAGCCCCTGCAAGTTAAATGAAGCTCACACATCAATTGTATCAATAAATAATAGGGTACGATAAAATACACTCCAAAGAGTGCAATGGTAAATAGATGTGCGAGATGCAAATGGAGTGAAAAATTATTGTACGCAATTTGCGCGTCAGCATAGTCAACTTTGGAACTGAAAGGATTAGGATTATCTAAAAGTGAAATTTTATTACCAAATTTCAGCTTGACGGCAATAATACTAAATTTTCAAATATTGTATAAGTATTTACGTTTGAAAATAAAAAAATTTGTAATATATACGGCGTGATTAAACAATTAAATGTGTACGGGAGTTCGCAAATATGACCAACCAATATTTTCTTTTCGACATATGTATGAATATTAAAATTATTTAAAACTTAATTGAATAAGTAAATTTATTTTTAATTTTATGAGTATAATATGGGAAGTATACGTATAACAATATTGTTCAATTATAGAAAGTTTAATTAGGATTTAATATTAAAAGTTCTTTTATCGTGGAATATTCAACTGTTATGTACTTTACAATGTGTTTTACTCTTCCGTTGTTCGATATTATGTTAATGTACAAACATTGACTGCGTCGGATATGTCATAAATCATGACAATAAACTATCATTATAAAAATTAAATTATAATGATTGAAATCCGTACTCGTATTTGTTACTTACTTATGTCCAACTTTAGAGTTTGTAAAATATATTAATAATAATTTATAACAACAGTAAACGTTTGAAGGAATCGAGATTTAATTGAACGTATCGACAGTAAATTATTTCGTTTTTATCTCCACGAACGTAAATACCATTATGTTAATTCAAATTCTGTGTCGGAAAAAAAATAGCAGTCAACCGCGTGGTGGTGGGATGGTTGAACTGGCGGAATTAAAGTAGATAATGAGTATATTATTATTATTATTATTATGACGCTCAAGTCACATTTTTCGAACATCGCAAGCCTAAAACATCACCATGTTTTGTACATTATAATAATAATGATGATAATAATAATAATAATAACAACAACATCAATATCGCAATGATAATCTCAGCGACATTAAAATTCGAAGTGGAAAATAAAAAATCACATTTAAAATCGTTAAAAATATCTCACTGCCAATATTTGGACGGAAATGCTATTGCAATTTAAATACTCGACGGCGTCGTCCCAATGTTAATCAGCCACCACACACGGTCCGGTGATGACCGGCGAAAAATACATTATTTTCATAATCATTATACACCATATTATTATATGACGACAACGGGTTTTGCGATTCCTAAAACACCATTCCAGGGCGACGAAAAGGTAATAACCCGTTCGACCGTAGATCGCGATGACGTTTTAATTTATAGCCACGCGAGTTATCTTCGTCTGCCAGACGGCTGCTGCTTTTTTTTTTTCTATTCTATATTTTTTTTCACCTGGCGAAGTACTCAACTACTCTAACTGTGCAAAATTATTATTATAGTTTATATTTTATCTTAATCCAATTAGACAATCTATATACCTATAAGAAGATCTGTCATAATCGCTAAATAATAATAATAATAATGATAATATTAGTATGTCATATACGAAGGATGTTCAATAAAAAATTGGTATTTTACTTAGATTTAGGCGTACTATATATTGCACACACATACACAATTGACTGCGTATAGTAGTCAAATTTCGTTTCAAAATCATTTTAATACGTTTTTTCTTTAAAATCTATTGATTTTTGGCTCAATTTGTCCGTATAGAAAACAAAATATGAATAAAAAATGTGAAAAACGTAAAATACAATAAGCATTTAAAATATCTCATTTATTTTAAGATAATTCCTATACAATAATTATTATAATATTACTTTTAGTTCTTTCCTAGCACTGATTTAAAATTTTCAAATTTAAATTTGATAATGTTGTTTATTATTACTATTTTATCATAGATATATAGTTATAATAGAAAAGCAGTAAGATTTTAAAAGTGTAAGTATTTTTTTTTTTTATTTTAAAATTCTCAAAAAAAAAAAAAAAAATACTGGACCAAATTTAGTCTCTTGTGTTTTCGAGTGGAGTTTAAACTAAAAGAAATTTAATTAATTAAATATTTGAAATTTAAATGTTTTGATCAAATGTCAAATTCCATATGCACGACAAAAAATCTTATTCGTCTCTTATAATAATTGAATAAATGTAAAGATCGTGATATTAAATACTCCACTAATGTCTGCTATATATATGCAATAATTCCATGACACCGTTACTTTGATACCTATGTTATTGTTATTATAATATTAAGAATTTGCTGAGGAAAAATGAATTTAAAACCTTATTGAAAATCACAATAATTTACAAAACAAACCTTAAAATGTGAGAACTTATATGTTTAGTATGCTTGGACGAATAACGTTATCACCTCTTAGAAAATTACGATGTGTTTTTAGCAAGTTTTATAAAATGCGTTTAGGCAATAGGTGAGTTAACTTATTGTTTTTTTGCCACGAGTGACTTTTTTACGACCAGAAAAAAAACATTTTGATGTCATATACTCATATATAAAAATTTTAAAAATATATTTTATTATACACATGAACTAAGTTTATATTTACAATATTAATATCATCGACAGTGTTGTAGCTATTATTGTACTCCTTAATTTCGTTCATTTAACATAAATACGACAAGAAATAGTATTTTTAGTAATTGTTTTCCTCCGGTGTTAATAATAATATAAAATTTACACTGAATCGGGAATATATTCTTAAGATGACATTAATATTATAGATAATATAAATAAAATGTATAATTATTTATTAAGTAAGCATCCGGAAACTATTTCAGTGATATGAACAACACTATTTCATTTGTAGTACTATTTTATACCAATTGGTGTAAAATATTTTACTATAAAAAAATCAGTAGTAGGAAATTAATATATTTTTCAAAAACAATTATATTACCAAGAGCAATTATATCATTATAGGGTAAAGTTTATCGCACAGATGATTTTTAAATACTACAATATTATGCTTTATCAAATTCGGAGAAGATAACATGTTTTACTATCGGATTTATCGGATTATATAATTGTAAAGTTCGAAATTTTATATTTACAAGTTTTTTCACTCTCTACGGGCTGTAATCATTTGGAGAGAATCTTATAAAAATACTTTTTAGAGTCGTATAAGTGGAGTCATGAAGATCAGCTAGTTTATTTTATTTTTTTTTTCAATAGAAGACGAGTATGTTAATTCAATGTACGTATTTTAAAATAATTATAGATTTAAATTTGAAAAGAGTAGGATTGAGGTAAAACTATATACAGAAGCTTGAACGATAATTGTAAAATTATTAACATGATATATAACTAGATAGACATTTGACTTTAATTCAGTATTTAATTTAATACTATATTATATGACTTGATTCTTTTTAAATTTCTGACACAATTAGTATACCAAAGACTTTCGTTGTCTATAATAAGATTAGATTATTTTAAACTATCGTTATTTTTCTAAATTTTAACATAGTTTACAATACATCAATTTTTGGTACAGCAATCAATCTTTTTAAACTAATCATATTTTTTATTTTACACTTGAACCTAACATAATACACGATTATTCAATCAAGATTGAAAAAAAAATTAAAATTGGACTGAATTATATGATTCAAAGCTGTATCTAATCGACTGTAACAATGTGGCCATTCAAATATATATCCGTATTATTTAATTATTTTAAAATTAAATTAAAAGTGATAAGATTACGATTCATCAATTCCTGGGAACTAACTTGGAGAATATTTTTAAGAATGACAGATAATATAAGAAAATTTACGATAATCAATTACTATATATTAGTTACCATGATTTTTTGATAAATTTTAATAATTATATGTTTAAATTATTAATTTTAATATAAACGAAAAACAAATAATGTTGTAATTTTATTTTTACTTTTATTATTTTTTAATTAAGCAGAATGATAATCATTTAGTTACCAAGAGGATGTTGAATTTTATAATCAAAATTTTGCTCTTTAGTGGAGCCTCATTAGTGTTGTAGATATAATATACATATTATTATATTATATATAATTTTACCTACATTAAGCATGATGCGCTGAGAAAAAAGTTGATGAGGAGGGGTAGTATATATAATTTTGTGGACCAAGTTCAGATGCACTAAAATTATATTTATAAACTTTACTTATATATACGTTTAGTTTTAAAACATTTTAAACATGAGCATATAACTTTCTAAAACCATTCCGGAAAAATCCTGTAATCAAACTACGCGTGGACAAAACGGGTGTAGAAATGTTCATTTGCGCTTATTGCACTCACTTCTCAATAATTCCCTCTTTTTCTCTTCTTTGAATAATAGCCAAAATACATATAAAAAATGTGTGTTTCGATGAATTTTTCTCACCAGTCAGTACCTCACTCGCTGACCCAATGGAACTGAAAATGCGTGTGCAAAAGACGAGTAAATGCCTGGAGCGGGCGAGCACGAGTGTAATAACACGAAGCTTATATTTTTATTATTATTATTTCTGTCGGACGCCGCTATGCATTTGACAGATGTGGTGGTTGAAAGGGAAGGCGTGAAAAGAAAGGTGGCCCAGGATAAATTACAAAAATGCTTCCCATTCATATGAAAATATATATGAAAGCTGCAGTAAGAGACGAACGAGCAATATCATAAAAACTCGGTGGTCTGTGCATAAATATATACGTTTATATACACATGCTAGGAGGTAAACGAGAGTATAACACATTGTATATATTATGTTCACGTAGAACTGGAGTGAAAGAGTGGACAAAAAAATAGTCGTTTCTTATTTTTTTACGTGTAAAAAAATAAAAAGTATTACACAATCATATATTATATTTGCATAAACATAGCGCGATAGTTGTTGCTATGAGTATGTAATATTATACTATTATGTACAAAGTGAATTACCAAGCATATTCATCATTATTTTTTTGCTTCAACAATTCAGTTGTTACAATTTTGATTTTTAGAGTTCCGAAAAATACTTAGCGACTTTATTCCTCTGTAGAAACAAACTTTTGTTTTTCAAAGGACCATCCCCTTTTCAACTGTTAATCATTTAATTATATAATTTTTCTGTTTTGATAATTTAAATATTTCAAATCAAAATTTTAACGCATAGTTTTAATTATTTAACACTGTAACTACTAATGATAATAATTCTACGATAACATATTTCGAAGATATGGAAGCAACAGTGATTTAAAATGTTAGTAATTTTGTAAAATAATTTTTTAGGACTGTTATACTTAATTTTCGAAGAATATCACCGAGATCAGTTCAGTCTCCACCACACGTAGACTAAATAACACGACTGGAAATTTAAATTTCTATATTTTTGGCTTATTTTATAAATATTGAACACTAAAATGGGGGGGGAGGTAATATTAAAAACAGAAGTCTACATCACCACGAGACACTCCTTAATTAATGCGAAAAAATCTCAAAAACTTGTCTTTAAGTATATTTTTTTGAATGTTTTGGTATTAATTATATTAGTATGGAAAAATCGGAATAATCAAATTTTTTATAACACAAAAAATAGGAAAATACATAACATTTATTATCATGAACAATCGATGAAATGATTAACATTGTTTCAATATTTAAAAGAAACACTATTCAATATTAGACTTAATCATAGATGTTCTCAAATAATTTATAGTAAATCACAATTATTATAGTATTAATTTTCATTAAACTTATCATTATATAATAAAATACTATAAAAACAAATCAAACATCCCTAAATACAATAATTAAACTAAGCACTCAGTATAGTACATTACTACGTATAAGTTATATGTTTCATACGTTTATGAAATTAAATGATTTATTATATTTTAATATGTATCTTATTTAATACAAATAAAACCCTTTATTTATGAATGTATATTGGATGAAAATTGTATATTCGAGAAACTTAATTTTGCATATTATCCTTATAAAATTTAAAGAGATATTAAATATGTATTTATATTTTACGCTTATGCTTATAATATACAGAAGCTAACGTCAATTTATTTTCCTGGTGACAAGTTAACCACCTCTTATAATTTCGATTGTTTTATTTATATTACTATATTATTGTAGTGTATATAAAAGGTACCTATAAAAAGTATGGCATAGTGAAAACCCAAGTACAGATTATTAATAACAAAATAGAACTTTTCATGTGACGCTACTCAAGAGGTAAGGACTGTCTAACAATACGTTATTATGGGCATGGACCAATTGCACCGAAGACAAATTTTTTATTTAGGGTCAGTGTACTAATTGCACTTGTATTTAAATTTCCCTATCTTAAGATATAAAAATATTGTTGTTCAATCTAATTCCATAAACAACCTACACAAAAAAAATGCTTGAAAATTAAAAACTTATTTAGAGATCAATTGCAGATTACTGGTTTAAGTGACTGGTTATAATATATTTTATAACAGTATCGGAAATTGTTTGAAACATTATAATTATTACGAATTGTTTGGTTTCACAATATATACTATATAGCAGGGATGGGCAACTCAAAGTTACTATAGGGCCAATTTTTAGAAATTTAAAATATAGCGGGCCAGAACATAGAAAGCAAAAAAAAAAGGTCATTCAAAATATATATTTTGAATAGCATTTATTTTGTATATAATAAAATAGGACATAGGTTAAAATTGTATACCTATACCTAATGCAATTTGAAAATGTAGCGCGGGCCAGATAAAAAAGGCTCGCGGGCCACCAGTTGCCCACCCCTGCTATATAGGATAACATATTGATGATAGCCGTTACTTATATCTAGTAGTTTAGTATTAGTTTGAATTGTAGAAAAGTTTAAATTTGAATTATTATGTAACTGATATAACTTTAATTTTGAATGTTTGACTATATTTATTTATCTATATTATATTATATTATATTATATTATGTATTTATACTCGAAAAAAAATCGATGTGTGTATTCATTTATTGTATAATTATAACAATAACTATTAAGTTTTCATTAAGTATTTTAAAATGCATAGAGCACAATTGGTTTATTGACCATAATATTTAGAGCGCAATCGGTGTATAAAATAGAAATTTTAAGCGTAATTGGTAAACTCCTGTTATTATACAATACTAGTCAACTTAGCTGGCCAGGTAAAGTATTTAAGTTTAATTATTGTACATACTTCACACCCTATCTGAGTAAGCATAAGTTAAATTATTGTAATTAAAATTACGATTGCAATCTATACACAATAAAAATTTTGTTAATTTGACTTTAAATTATATAATATAATTTACAAATACAATTATTTTAAGATCGATTTTTAAATATTGATTTACTTACTCAAAAAAAGTTGTAATTATAGTTACATATTATTATACTTAATTAAAGCAATTTAATGAGTATATATATGAAATAATATATAACAACGAACAACTGTTGCCATGTAGTATTATTTTATTATACAAAATCATAGTTTAATGCTTTATCTAGATATTGCATTATATTATAATATACCGATGGATAAATGAATAACTAAGAAAAGTCATGTAATAATAATAATAAATAATAACTAATATCATTAAGCTTATAAACGGTGGTTAACCATTTGGTTAATAAAATAGATAAAGTTCAAACTCAACCAGGCAAAGTAATTTTATTACATTGTAGCATGTTACTCAATATTTTTCTTCTTCAAGAAAAATTGAAAAATCTTAGATAATATGTTTTGGGGTATTTTTAAAACTAAAAAGTAATTAAAAGGAAAAAATAAAAATATAGTAATTATGGCTATTATGAGTAATAATGAATAGCACTATGAAAAAAAAAATATATTAATAATACCAAAAACTATAACTAACCCCACGAATTTACTTTAATCTATTATAAAATATAGTTGTCTCATAATTTAACAAGGAAAAATAACTGAAACACGGTTAGTTATAACTTATAACAAATGAAAAAGTTGTTAAATAATAACGTTATCAATGTTATGAATATTAAGTTTAAATATTTTGTTGAATTTTATAATCTTTTTTAAGATTATTAAATGAGTTGTTAAAAACCCAAATCATTTTTAAAATATAATTAACTTATGATAACAGTTTTAGTATGGATATAATATTAAAATGATTCGTCAAATACTATAAATATCTATGTATATACTGAATAATACAAACTTTGCGTGAAACTAAAGACACATAAATAATACATAACTTGAAGATAATAATAATTATATATGTAATGAAAAAAGCAATAACTAAACACAATGAAATACCAAGATAGGGAGTAAAAAAAGTAAACCCAGAAAAAACCAATTATAGTAAAATTTATAAAAATCATGTTTTAGTTCTAAATAAATAAAAAATGGTCAAAGTTAAAAAAAAATTTAATAAAACTTTAAAAACTATAAAAATATAAACTTTAATTCAAAACTTTAATTTTCTTCTAATAACACGCTTAAAAACAAGAAAATTTTTATTTATTAAATATATCAGATTATATTATTTCTTATAAATTAAAAATGTTTGTAGGTATAATTGTATACTATTATTAATGTATAGGTATATTGTCAAAATCTAGAATGGAATAACTAAAAAAATACAAAATAAAAATTTTTTTTAAGGAATTGATTAAGTGAACATTAAAATTCACGATACAAATAAACATAAAAGTAAATTTAAACTAGCATAAAATAAAAATATTATTTAGGCATATAATATGTTTAATATTAATATAATGCACATTCTGAAAAATTTTGATGGTGTATGATTTCAATAGAAATTTTGAAAAATATTAGAAATATTAATTATTTATTCGTTTATATTTTTTATTAACTTTAATTTTTAGGATAAAAAGAGTTTAAACGTTATACTAACAAAAAAATTGTAACTAGCAAAATATATATATAATATATTATGTATACATTTTTATGATTATTATTATGTAATTTATTTTTGTAGTATAAATATCAAATAAATAAATATTTATATATTCAAATCTATTAAAATTCACAAAAGACAGGCAATGTTCTAAATAGTTAGTAACAAATAGTACTCTAATTAGTCTCATTAAATATAAATATAGATTATACAGATATACAAACGTTGATCATTATGACAAACAAAAAACTAAGTTACATAAAAGTGTTACCAGTTTATATGATACAAATGAAAATATATCAACAATTAAAATATTTTAATAAAAAATAAAAGTTTTTAACAAACAAAAAATAATAACCATTTACCATTATTTATTATAAGAGCTTAAGAACTTACTATTAATTAATACTATTATATTTGTTGAAATATCAAGTTGTATCTATTTATATTTAATTATTTATTAGTTGATATTATTTATTATTTTTCTAAATACTTTTATTTATATAAAATAATTGTTTGCCTGCCAAAATAATTGTGGAAAATTGTGAAAACAAATTTCATAAATATTATATCACATTATATATATTATATATACAACTCATAATGTTCGTTAACCAAATTTCTCATTTATATATGCATATATAATATTATAGTAGTAGTGTTTTCACTGATAACAGGAAGACTATTATTAAGTATTAATACCAATTCCATGAGCAGAAAATTATGATAATAAATTAACGATAAACATTGGCAATATCGTTAGGGTTGCATACAACATTTTAGTTGAAATACGTTAATATGAGATCCTATCATAAAAAGTGATTAAAATTAATAGCATTATTTATCTATCTAATGACAATAATATAATTTACCAATAATAATAATATGTACCGATATATTATAATAAAATGTTATACATTGAATATTTCACAAACTATATTCAATAGTAGTCATAATAAAAGGCTTAGAGTGCCTAAGTTAATACTACACTAAAACCATTGAATGTGAAAAGCTCTCTTTTCGACTGATTATCATTGCCGAAATTTACCTACCTGGAACTGATTACACATAAAATTTCCAGAATACGCCACTCGTAATTATTACCATACAACGTACCTGAAACAAATCCATATAAAAACGACCGATTAAAAAAGATTCGAAGAAATAATTTAATTTAAAATAAAATTGTAGGTATAAAATTGTTTCACTCAGACAGCATGCGCGTAATGCATAACATTTAAAAATATTTTACGTCTTTATAGTTTAATGTTCAATAATATGGTTCAGGCGAGTACACTACTATAATTTATTCATAATAATATTATGTCTCGATTAGATACCAAACTCTAGGACATATTAATTGTATGTTTTTTTTTTTTTTTAACTATTACCTTAAATAAAAATAAAAAATATTACCTAGTTTGTATAATATACCATTTATTATACATGATTAATGATTATATTATAGATAGAGATCTAATAAAAATATAGAGGTATGCTTAATTATTTTATAAGTACCCAGACAAACAAATCTACGTAACCAAACTTATAGATATTAAATATTTTGTTTCTATTATTATAATATTTTTAACTGTTGTACAATAACACAAGATTTATAAATAACAGTTGGATAATATAATAATAAAAAACATATCGATTCCGTTAAATACGGTACATATATTATATAAACGATATGTATGTATATTTATTGTATTCACTAATGAGTGGCATTAAGTGAAACACGTAGTTTGCATATTTAAGAGAAAAACCGTGATATGTGGTATATCGTACAATATTCAGCTTTCGATTTTATGGTTTTTCAGTAAGAATGTTTTACCAACTACTTGTAATCTTATTCAATTTACAGAACATTAAAGTTTTTGAATTTCACAGTAGTATTTTAAACGTATAACGAGAATGCACTGCAACAATCGCATGGCAGACATCATAAAAATATACAAACTTATGCATAACATATTAATACACTATAGAATCGCTGTATAATATCATAATATTATATTTCATACTAAAAAATAACACCGTATTTAAAACTAAAATATAGATATACAAGAATATAAAATTTAAGAAAAGAAACCCTTTAAATATTGGTAAATGTTATATTTTTATTATTATTGAAAAAAGGACTTACTTAAGCAACATATAGGCCATAGGGTGTAAAACATTTTAATTTTATTGATAAATTTTTGATTGTAGGCTTAACGGGGTAACGAATTTAATAATATTGATGATTGAGTGATTAGTAAGTATTTTGACTGTTGATTTGGGAAGGTTGTATAGCTATACAACCTTCCCAAATCACCTTCTGGTGTTGACTTGCGTACTCTGTAGGCTGAGTAAATTAGGGATTCTTCCTTGAACATTAAGTAACTGAAGTAGATTTTCGTATGTCCGATTCTAAGTCATGTTAAGATCACATAGTATTTTCTCAGTATTTCGATGGGAAATTGGTGAATATTATAATCGCTATAATATTTATGTGTATATTTATAAACTATACTATTTTTTTTTTTTTTATTGCTAGCCAATAATGTACTTGTTACAATTTTTTTGTATTATTATGTTTTAATGTTACAAACTCATTGAATGTTGGTCTACAACTGTTAATAAATATATTTCGTCAGTGGAACCTATTGGAATTTGACACCATAGAACGTCTGAATGAGTGAAATTTCGACACACATTTTATGGTTACATTATATTATGGAGGGTGAACATAATTGAAATAACAAACGTTTAAAAAAGCGCACTAAACAAAAAAAATAAATATATTCGGCCAGTTTTATTTATTATTTTTACGTTAAAAAATCATCGTTGTAATCGTAGCATAAAATAAACTGTGATATTAAATGTGTGTTTTTAAATACAAAATATATGTAACTGGTATACACTCAAAACAAAAATACTATAAAATAAAACTTAAGTATTGTTATCATCCAGCCTGAACGATGCGTCAAGGATTTATTGTATGAAACTAATAACGCTATAACCGTTGACGGATGCATTTTACATCGTCTAAAAGTATATGAACAATTTATAATATTTCAGTTAGGCGCAGATGATAATAATAATAATATAATGCTATCATATAATATTCATTTTTCACTTTCTCGTAAAACCTTTTATAATTTTTCGTAGTAACATTATTACTATAGCAATAAAAACTTAATGTACCTATATATATATAATAGGTAGATACTGTATTCCGTTAAACTGCATGCTGTCTGGACGAAATTTTTTCAATGTCCCGCCGTAAAACGTCGTATTATAATATTAGCACATGATTTTAACTATGGTGCCGTAATGAATACATTAATAAAATATGATAATTCTTTATTCACCATAAACAAAAAAAAAAAACACAACTGAATACAGAAATATTAGATGCAATTTATAAAAAAGGTGTAAGCAACAATATTTTAACCATATTCACATCACCTCAAAAGGTTGTTGTTAGCCTGGATAACGTGCAGCAAATTCATAGCTACTAAGAGCATGTCAGAAGTATCAAACTTACAAACGAGACAAAAAAAATATATATATAATAAATAATAATATATCTAGAAATTATCTTTTATTTATACGTATTTAAATATAATATTGATCTTATAACTCTAAAATAAAATCACTTAAATATAGATATCATGTATGATATTATACAATATTAAGAGTAGGTACCTGTATAATTTAATTTAGCCATATATGAGCATCTAAATATTTACCTATCTACTTCATATAACTATTACATTAATTTTAGAACTATTTTAGCTTAATGCGTAAGATAGATAAAAAATACAATTAAACAATTAAACAATTCTGGAGTCCAGGGCTCTGGGGATTAACAATTACTATCAAAATATTTTACTAAAAAACCAATTCTATAATATCGCAATTATACTTATTTACAAAAATACCAATATAATTTTTGCCCAATCTATTATGTTAAATTGTAAAGTTGTTTACTCTGATGTATGTAGTTATAAATTCATGAAATAAAATTAAGCAATATGACGTATTTTATGAACGTATTTTCATAAAAAAAAAACTTCAATGGACAAATCTGTAATAAGACTATATTAAAAAAAAATTATACTTGTATGCGATATTCTTATTTTTTGTCTTAATATCTACCCAATTAAATATAGAATGATTAGTAATCACCATTAAGACCATCGATAATTAACATAATACTATAATGGTCAGACGAAACAAAATTATTTTTTATGATTTTATGTAAGACAACAAATATTATCCGAGAATAATATACGAATAATACACGTTTATTTAATCTGTGTAAAAAACGTTCATTTAAGTACAATAATTATACTATAATAAGATATCAAATGTTTCAGTTTTTAGATTCAAGAACAAACAGAATTGATAATACAATAACATTTTGGTTGGATCCTTTCCTAAGTCTGTGGTAATTACATTTAACATTAATGATCTGCACGGTACTTAGTTAAGTCTCCGGCAGTGACCATTTGGCACACTATCAACGATTAATTTTGTCGTTACCACAATTTTAAACGATGTATGTATAATATACGTATATATACAAAGTATTTCTTTTTTTCAATCGAGACAATAAAATCGTATATTATGAAATCCGTCTGTGCTTATCATAGATAAAGTAATAAATGTTTCAGCACATTGAATCGTGTAGAAATAATTACAGATATCCGCAACCATGTCATAAAAATGTACATTTCGATAAGCGTAATAGAGCAGAAATCGTCTTATGACATTGAAGGGACAAGTTTAATCCGAATATAGGTTGTACACGATTTTAATAAAATGTAATTAGAAAATAATAAATTTCACTAAAAGTGACTTTTTAAACGAGTTTACATATTTTCAAAATATAACATGGGTATAGTTGTGTCTACATTTAAAATAACTTTTTTGTTAACCCACTTTAAATATCAAATGATACGACAGTATAAAAAAACATCAATGCATTAATTTTTATAGTGATATTTCTTTGCATTTATTAAATTTCACTTTTTTTTATGTTCTAATAATTTTTGTTCGATACGGAAAGTATTTAGAATTAGTTAACAAAATAATTAACAATTTTTTATTATTTTTTTTATTTACTCCACGAAGAGTGTTAATCGATTAACTATAATTAACTATGGTATTAGCTGATTATCTGACAAATGTTAAATATATGGGATTGATATATTTTATAATATTCCATGTGTATACTGTTTATATTATAATCGATAACAGTAATCAACGATAATATCTCAATCGCAAGACATTTCGAGTTGTACAGAACGATATTGAACTACCCGCTGTGATACTAAACGATTTTTGTTTATATAGAACTACGGAGACAATCAGCCGGGACATTTTTAAACGTATTAAGCCATTAACCGACATGATATATAATAGTTGTAATAATTAATATGATTAGTTTTATTAAGTATGGAACATTTTATATTTTTCCATTGGTCAATAATATTAGAGTTAATAAATATTTGTACTAAATCGTAATATTATATTTTATACATCATTGTTAAGTGCCAATTTTTTTTTTTTTTTTTACAAGATCATTATTTCTATAACGTTATCTAAATTTCCAATTAAAAATTTAATTTAATTATTTTTATATTCAAACTTGCGTAAATGAAAAATAAAATATAACATATTGACCCTACAGCATAAATAAACAATTCTTAAAATTTGATATTCACTCAAACACCGATCCATATATCAGTGAAATAGTATATCATATAAGCCCTAAGAAAATTAAGTCTGCAGTCCCGATAATTTGCAAAGACGAATTGGAGACAGAAATAACGTAAGAATGTTCTCTAAAAGACGATCACGATCTGGACGATTTTTTAGGAACAATATCTGTATTGCGCCCAGTATCGCTATACAGCGATATCGAATGCAGGCCGTCAGCGGTTGATTTATTAACAACACAAACACACAAACCGCAAATATAAACACACATATATTTTATTATAATTTATGCTGGTAGAACGAAAATAATAATAATAATAATAATAATAATGTCGATAAAAACGAACGCGCCGGATGGACGACGGCAGTAGTGCGAAATAGAAAGGGCATGGGTAACAATAAAAATAAAAAATAAAAACATTCAGAGAGAAGAGTAAGCGAAGGATAAGAAATAGGAAAAATTGTCACCGACTGCACATAAACACACACGCAAATGTATATAAGACGATCGAAATAACGAATTGAAATAACCTACTCGCGCGCGGGGGCGTTTTTTTTTCTTTCTTTATTTTCATTTTTTTTTTTTTGCCACGCATCTAAACACGTATTTGAAACATTTTCTACCCGAGTGGACGACCATATAAATCGAAGAAAATAATTTGACATATTTTCGATAACTTCACCCCACCACAACGCCGACCGTGTGATTTGAAGTCGGCTTTTTTATACTCGTTCGCATTCTCATTCTCTCTTTTGCGCACTACAACGCAAAACTCGCGTACCACCCACCCTAAACCTTCTTCTACATTTTCTCATACATACACACACATGTATACGTGTTTGTCATAATATATAAAGCCTTTTTCTTTGCCATCACACACACACACGAAGATCGTCGACTATACGCGTGCAAAATTTGAAACTTTTTAATCCTACTAATAACTTACGACATATACGCCGAAAAACACCACCAATGCTGCCTATCGAATTTATTGTTATTATTCACAACGTTCGTCAAAAAAGTTTTCACTCTAGTACCGACGAAATATAAGACTCGCCAGCGCATCGGGAATCTCAGCGAAACTAAATATTTACTGATTATGGTTGGTGGGGTGTGTGTTAGAAACAGATAGTATAGGATAAGTCGGAATATTACTACCAACAAAAGAAAAAAAAATGACACCGGCTACGAATACACTCTCACATGGTGATATTATCATTTCACATGTACAAACGCGTGTCGTATTCGTTTAATAAACCTATGCCGACGATTCTACACTGGTAAACTCCCTGCAGAACGATTGTGACGATAAACAACGCAACAGGACATTTTCATTTTTAATAGAAATGCCTACTATATATATACTATAAAAACAATTTTGTTACGAAAAATTAGAAATAGCATTAAATATAATACATTTTATTTACATTATAACTATGAAAGATATTGAAATTATTTTCATTAACATATCCATCGTGCAGAAAGGTTTTTGAAAAATAGACGGTTTATAACTACTGGACTTGGACTTAGTGGTTTCATAGATCAAATTTTATGTTGTACATACAACCATGATAAATGCACTTGAAATACTTTTATAGTACAATAGTATTATACTTTGCACATCTCATTAAATACTTTAGATTTTTAGTGAATTAATAAAAAAATTATTCATCACGAAATTAAAATTCAAATTATTGTCAAAATAACGATAAACTAATTTACTATGTTTTAAAAGCAAAAATGCTTACACATTTTATAAAAATATAGAACTAGTTTAACTTTCTTTGTCCAAACTTTTAGTCTATGCGTCTCTTAATTAAATATAATATTAAACACAAGATAATTTAATTACAACATAAGATATTTCGAAGTTGACTCAGACTTAATATATTTTTTTAAATAAAACATGCATAATGTATATACTTTGAATTCCTTGAAAACTAACTACAATATTCTGTGTAGAATAATAAAATAAAATATCTGATATAATAATAGTATATTTATAGATAGACATCAATCAGTAAAATTTGAATAAACTGTAAATTAGATGACAAGCGTACATTATATTTTTTATCGAAAAACCACCCACGTGTATAATTGTATATAGATTATCAATGATGTCAAGAAAAAAAAGCATACCATCCAAAAGTAATGTTTGTTATTATTGATAATATTATCATTGAAACTTGCAAATAGTTTTATTTTCAATAGCAGTAATTTTATAATTTTTCAAAAATTTCAACCAGATTGATTACTTGGATTCTGTCTGCGATGTGATCTTACCAGACCATGAATCATAAGTACAGCATTTATACCTTAATAATAATATTATAATATCATATATCTTGATATAATTGAGACAAAAATGAATGTACAGAGGAATGATTTAATTCAAATTCGCTGAATGTTAAATGAAACGTTTTATAGGCGATTATAGTAGTCGACAAACAATAGCGCACGATGAACCACTTTCAAGGTTAATTTTAAAACAACATCAAAATATTATATAACGGGATACGGACATCCGGCTGAATCCAAACGGCCGACGGCTATATAGGCCAACAGTCAGATAGCCGAAAGTATTTTAGCCGACTAGGTCAAAAGGCCGACACCACGAAAAGCCAACACTAAAATAAATTAAGTATAAACTATAAATTTTCAATTTGATAACGTAGTGTTGTCTTTTTTTTGTCATAATTTAACGATACCTAATACCTATAACCTATAAATATATCTATAATCTACAGTGGGTATTGCAAGTTCATAAATACTGTTTCAGTTGATTCGTTAACCACGTCGTTATTGTCATAAATCATAATGTTATCGATAACTTATCGAAATTTAACGATACCTAATACAAATAGCCTGTAAATATTTAACTATAGGTATAACATAATTATCAATAATAATTTATTAGTATTTTTTATGTTTATGTATAAATATCAAATTTTTTTAATTTTTTAAAATATATTAGGAATATAAAATGTTCTTATAATTATTAATAATACACTATATTTTATTTTTAAGAATAAGTATCACCTATATATAAATATGTGTGTGTGTGTGTGTGTGTGTGTGTGTGTGTGTGTGTGTGTGTGT
>NW_020271199.1:1437164-1467853 GCF_002803265.2 Melanaphis sacchari | reverse complement strand
TGTGTGTGTGTGTGTGTGTGTGTGTGTGTGTGTGTGTGTGTGTGTGTACATAATTTACCTATCTCAACATAAAATTACTGAATTTCGGCCTAATGCGTGTCGGCCTATAAATTTGTCGGCCAATTGTACCACACCCTTATATAAAACTAAATACAATTTAAAGAAAAATATTAATTTTCATAGTTATAACCATAATAGAATATACTTATAAGATATGTTCAAAAAATAAATAAAATATTTTTAGGAAAACTTATGAGCTTTAAAATAGTATTTATAAAGTAGTTCAAAAGTGACAATAGGTATACAAAAATGTATCTAAGTACCAAACACAATCATTTAATGTATTATATAGAAAAATTACGTAAAAAAGAATTTAGTTTTACATAATATACAAATAACACATATGTCAATTATTATAACATGGAACTCATGATTAATCTAATATATTAATTTATTGTATTAATTTATTGTATAACAATATAATATTTTGATAAAAATAATAAGCATGTATAATAATTATTATAAGGGTAATATATTAAATTACATTAAATACATTGAAGTCATTTATTACACGTTAAAGAGCATACCATAAAAAATAAGAATTTTTCTTTTTTAACTTAAATCTAACGTTAATGTAAATTATTAGAAGTACTTGAAATTATCCTGACCAATGGTCGGTCTTTATAAACGCTTTTTACTTTTTATAGTACATTATAATTTATTTTAAAAACCCAATTTCAAAATCAGATTTAAACTGCATATGTATAAAAACGGATTGATGGTCGTAGCAACACTTCAATGGCCATAAACGTAAAAAAAAAAAAAAACTAAAACATTAAAAATATGAGTAACGAAAATCATTTTTTTATTAAAATATTTTTCATTTACTAAAACATTATTTGAACGCACTTAAATAATATCAACATATGAAATATATTTGTATATTATAATATGTATATTATATTAAAAAAAAAAAAATAATGAATTTTAAACAGAAATATATTCTTTTTTTTTATCTTAGATAATAACATAATATTATTAAACATTGAGAATTTCTATATTATAATATACCATATAGAATACTAAATTATTACTAAATATTAAAGATCAATTTTTCAACGTAGAAATACGACATTATTTAATAATAAATAAATAAATAAATTATAAATTATGATTATATTCATAAATTGAAACATATAGATTTTTAAATAATTGGTAACACTGATTTCAGTTTAAAATAACCATTTAATTTTCTACCAATGACCTCTAAAATTGATATACCAAAATAACCTTATTACAATTTTATGATGTCAATGACTTCACGGATATATCAATTTGATATATTATTAATCTTGAAGATCGATCATAATTCATTGATTTACAAGATCAGAATAGTATATTATTATAGTACATAATTTATGATTGATGCTGAACATGCTGAACATAAATATACTAAGTAGAGAATATCGTAAGAGCTAGTATACATATAATATAATAACAAATTATGAGAACCCATATGCTAGCCATATAAATTAAACAATCAAATTTTAATGAAAAGAACTTTTTTCTACAGCACAATAAAATAAATAGATCTATCCAATTTTTCAGCTCTAAGCTTTTGTATAATAATATTTGAACACAACTTTTGCGTAGAGTTTTCAAACAAATAAAAACACCATGAAACAGACAAATTAATTTTCATTTTATGGCAGTGTTTTATTTTCTCCATAATAAATAATATTTGTATTATTTTTATCATGCCAATGAAACTATCTTCATTCATAATTTCATGATAACGCACCAAACTAAAACCGCAGATACTGTTAAGAACAATATTGATTATTAAATTATTGTTCTTTCTTAAATTTCTGTATTAAATTATCGAGTAAAAGCTACTTTAAAAGCGAGTGAAAAAGTTCTTTTCATATATTTCCAATAATAAATTTTTGTACTGTAAGGTTTTTTTTTTTTTTTTTTTTTTATCAAATACTTATTATTTTAAAATGTATTAGTCGTTTATTGAAAAAAAAAATTTAATTTAATTTAATTTCCAGTTTAAATTATACAATTAAAAAAAAAAATTTATGTTTTAATAATTATAAATTTTCAAGATTTATAATTTTTTGAATAACTGCATACATTTTTGATATTTTATTTTATTAATACTAATCTATCGACATAGTAGGTAGAACCAATATTATATCTGTTTTATATATTTTTTTTTTTTTTTTTTGACCATTTAAACGAATCATTATACTTACTATAAACACAATAGCTGAAAATATACTCAATCAAATTTTTAATTAGGTATATAATTTACAGTAATAACAAGAGTTCTAATTTAAAAACAGAAGTTTGTGTCACTACATAATACACCGTAGTCCTTAAAGTGACTAAAAATTTAAAAATATTAAATATATTATAATTTTTATAATATGACATTAATGGTATTTACTTTTGTTTTTCCCATTTGTTGGTCTTTTTTAGCTTTACTTTCATTTTTATTTGTGTAATATCATGTAAATTTATATAGTCAATACGTATTACTTAATTAATAAGATATTTAATGAATAATTTTAATATCTATTAACAAACAAGTATGATATTATAAAGTCACACCGTTGGAAATATTTAGACGTCCGCTGCAGAGTAAACACTCCAAATGAGTTATCTATTCACCACTATAACATAACATAAGTACTCAAATTGTTCAACACAAGGTCTAATTACTACATATCTGAACTAAATTTTAGCACTGCTACAAATGTGTACGTAATGTTATTTTATTATATATAGTATATGTTTTATATAAAACATATAACCATTGTTTTAATAATCTCACTTATATATATATATATATATATAATATACATTACATTTTACATTATATACCACAAAAATCTGAACTTAATCGATTGATGGTATCGATAATATTCTAAATACCACGCCTGTCATTGCTGGTCATAGCCAACGAACGAACATAATCGCATGTATAATTAACCAATAGAAAATCAGAAAATAGTATCGTCGTCAGCTGAACATATATTTGTAGTGAATTTTGATTGTGAAAACGACTACAATGACAATGATGATGAATCGATTACATTCACATACAAAATATAGATATATTTGCGCAGTCGTCTAAAATAAAATGTTTCGACATCAAGTTATATACCAAAAAGAAATTCAAAACAATAGAAACTCAGCACTATCGTTAGTATAAGTAACTAGAAGATATTTAAAAAATATATATATCGATAGTATGTCTATTTCAAAAAAATAGGGTAGATATGACCTTTATAAAATATTATATTATATACTCAAACAATATTATAGGTCACTCCAACCATCCGTTAACCATTCGGTCATACATATATAATTAGCTTCCATGAATTTGTACGAAGAATACCTGTAAATTAAAATAGATTATAAGGTTCGCCTAAAATATATGTGGACCTACATCTCGACTTACGAAATTCTTAACAATTTAACATATCAAACAAAAGAATCCACCAACAGCGAAAAAAATATACAAGTACTATCTATTTGGATATATAAATATATTCATATTATAATTTATAAGTACTTTATTGTATGAATAATGTAATAAAATTCATACAAAAATTAAAAAAAAAAAAAAAACTATTTTATTTGATATATACATTTAAAATATTATACAAACAACTATTGATAAAACGTCATTTTTTTTTTTTTTTTGAATAGTTTAAATCCAAATAATACATTTTACTGTTGACATTATATCATTATATAAATATGTCATAATAAAGATGATCAGGCATTATAAGAATAAATTGAAATATTTTGTTATACATTTTCTACTAAGGCAATATTTAAATTTAAAAAAAAATGTTCAAACATTTTTAAATATAGATACCACCTAACTTCGGTAAATAAACATATGCCTACATGTTCATTTATTTTTCAAAAAATTCATTAAGTTTTATTTTTAAATATGCCTACAAGTTATTGATTGCTTACATAAATGAGAGTATTTAAAAACTTTTATTAATTGTATCACTTAAAAATAATCACTTAACACCTAAAATTAAAAATTAAAACGTGACAAAATAATATATTTTAACATTACATAAAACAAATAAATAATACGTTTTAAGTAGAAATACAAGTATATGTCCAAACACTCCAAACAAACATTAACATGACAAATAATATTTTAATTAATTAATTTAAATCGTATCGATAATTTCTTTTTTTTTTTTTTTAAACGTAGCTCATGGCTTTTATTAAATCCGCTAAAAAAAGAAAAAATTATAAATCTTATTTAATTAATTTAAAAATAATATATTTTTATATGTTTATAATAAACTAGTTTATAAAAACTATTTATTTATCAAATATAAAGTTATTTTAATGTACGTTTGTCATATTAAATTTTATCGTGTTTCACTTAATTTAATATTTACGTTAATAAATACAATTTACTTTTTAAAAATATAAAAATAAATTAGACATATTATATAGATTATTTTTAATACTCAAAATAATTAATGAATTAATGTAATATTATTATACAGTAAAAAAAATAGTGGCATCGTATTGTAAATAATCTGAAGGCTTAAACAAAACCATATTAAAATTAAAAAATTGTCATCACGATAATACACTATTACAACAAACATATAATATATTATAATAACAATAATTATAACTGGCGTATACTCAATGAAAACAATTAATTAACGACTAGATCGTAGATAATTTATATCAATTATTAAACCCTGCAGGGACATAAATGGTTGACACATATTTTTTGTGAATTAACGAAGTAACATTTTTTCATGATATTCATATATTAATTGCATCACTCTTCAAATATATTCATTTAACTTAAGTTAACAAATAGTAGATATGAGAATTTAATAATTGGTTACAACATTTAAACAACATTTATTTATTTTACGACGTTTTTAGCTAGCAATTTAGTTGCGAATTATTTCCGATAGGTAGAGAAATATCGCAACAAATAACAAAATGGTGTTCTTAAAAAGCACGATATTTGTTAAAATATGGAAAGACTCGTCACAAAACCAGTAACTTTTATGTTATTTTACTATTAAAGAATAAATGCCAACTATTGGGTTTAAAACAGATAAATACATAATTAGGAGCATTGTAATTGTTATCGATTTCAATTACTTAACAAACACTGCACTCATTTTATGTATATAATATATATATATATAAGTTTATATTCACCGCTTTGGATACGCAGTTTCCATACAAATGTTTCATGATAATAGTGACTAGGGCAAAATGAAAAAAACCTGTTATTTTCTCTTTTTTATGTTTTATAATGAAATGTGAAAAAATTTAACGGTTTCGTGAAAGCCACCGTTTAATGTAGGAGCACCGACATAATTGAAAAGTTCTCTGCTATTTACTCGCTTGGATGGGGATGAAAAGCTTTTAGCGTGATGACTTATGCAATATATTACAATGTTAGCACTTATGAATAAAGGTAAAACAAAGAAAAGCCATAATTTCATGACGCCAAACAGTTATTGCAGATCTTTAGTAGCTATAGGTTGATAATTCTGGATATATGTATGAATGTATGGTACGCATATGCCGTATGATGGTGTAATAAATTATAAACGCAATAATATATCGTACTCAAAATCGGATACTCGGTGGGCTACTCGAACAAATTACGGTAGGAACTTCGTCCGCCCCTTTTCTGAAAAAACCCCAATGAAAATAGTGTACATTGAATATAACATGTGTGCGTATGACGCATTAAAATTATTTATTTGCTCATTTCATTTTTTATACATTTCTGCGAACACAAACACAAATATATAATAAAATATTTTAAAATTTTGGAAAAGTTTTATATACGTAATGTATCGTATTTTATAAACATATATAAAACATACTAGGTACATTATCCAGAATATCACCGAGTTCCTTAAGTGTGCATATGTATATACATGTTATAATACTACTGAGTCTGTATAGTGCTTATACTGATAGCACGCCGGTAAGTACTATGAAAATTAACACACACGTCATAAAATAATTACGATTCGTATGTTAAATTGAAAGTTCGTTTAGCGTATTTAATGTTAAATGAAATAGTATTATATTGTAAACAGGTACATAATTAATACTTATATTTATGCGTTATTGTGCATATAATATTACGTAAGAACAAAATTAAACATTTTAAGATGATAATTTTATAAATTTACATAACTACGATATATAGTATTAAATAACTAAACTAATACTGCTATCGACAAACAACGAACGCACCACAACAAGTTTGAACATATCTATGCCTAGAAATGCTTAGTTCATCTTGAGCCTAATTTACACTGTTTTAAATCAATTATTCTCACCATAGTAATCATCCGATCGAGTCTTAGCACTAGTGTCTCATCGGTAAAATTAAAAGCGTTCAGACTGAGCAATTAGTTAACCTCAAGTTTCTTGTAAAACTGAGAAAAATTGCTATAGAAGCTCAAACTTTGTCAAAGAAAGCGTGCGGACATGAATGTTTATCATGCATATGAATATTTTAATGGTTTAAAAGGTTTATGAAGGGCTGAAAAAAAAACCGAAGATGATTCGCAACCTGACGACCCTCGACATCAAAAACAGGCAACAATATACAAAATATTTATAAATTAATCCTTAAAAATCTTTATCTAAATATCCAATACTTACTGAAATCTCAAGAATTAACAATAAATGAGTCTGTAGAATTTTAAATAAATCATTCAACGTGCACAAAATTTGAATAAAAATGGTGTTAAACAAAATGGTGATCACACACCATACTCAACTGACCTAGCTCAAAAGTGATTTTTTTTATACCCTAAGATTAAATTTGAGCCAAAGAGGACAAGATTGTACACTGTGGAAGTAGTAAAAATCAGAACGACGGAGGTTCTCAACAAAATGACAGAAGCAGATTTTCAACATTGCTTTGATCAATGAAAAATTCGTATGGAGTGCTGTAGAAATCAGCAAAGAGTAGGAGAGTATATTGAAAACGATTAACTTTCAAATGTAATTAATGATCAATAAAATTTATTTTAGCACTAATCCGGTTATTTAATTGCCACACCTCGTATTCGTTATATAGTTTGTTCACATAAAGTAAGCCCAGTCTTATAATTACTTGGCAATAATACTTTGAATTGTAATTGCTACTTGTTAGTTAAATTAGTTTTTTATTGTTTGCTATATTTTGGAATCAAATGAACATAAAAACCTTATCATAATAAAATATAATATTCAGCTTGTCGTATAATAGACTTTGAATGGAATGTTAATATTTCTATAGTAATATTGAAAACAATAAATATAAAACTATGTTTGTATAAAAGTCGTTGATAATTTAAAAATACTAAATTGAAAAAAAAGAAAAGCAGGTTTTTTAATTTAAAAAAATTATAATTGTTGACTAGCAATTAGAACATTAAATAATAGTTATGCCAGTATTTTACTCTACGCTAAGACTAAATCACTCAAAATCTTTTTATTTACTTTAATAATTTGATTTTTTATTTAATATTAATATTTTAATTATTTTAATTTTAATATTTAAAGTTTGAAGACTGAAGGTGAAAAAAATATTGCACACGTAATAATAGGTATATTATGATTATTATATTAATATAACTACCACAAAAAATAAAGTAATAATAAAGCAGTTTTTACTGCGGTAATATTACGTATAAGATCATACACATGCTTATCGAATTCGGAAAAAACAGGAATGTTCATATGACATGGGTTTAACATGAAAAATATATAAGTAAGGCAGTAGCGTTTATAAACGTAGGTACAGAATTTACATCGTTGACTGAACGACGGGGTTTTGTTTTTGTCTACCCTTTGTTCAGAAAATGACTGATCTCGGTTTTTATTTTATTTTTTATTTTTTTTTTCAACCGCCCTTCCAGTAATTCAAAAAAAAGCATTCCGAATGGAAGTTATAATATACGTATATATACTACAACACACACCAGTAATAGACGTGTGTATTATATGAAAAGAGAAAAAGGACCCTATGCTTCATATTCGGCTGAAACAAAGGCCCCTCAGAGAGTGAGAGTTCGTTAATGAACTACGATTCCAATTAAACGCGATGTGTCTTGATCAGACGCGCACGCACACACACACAATAACTCACACCCACGCAGGCATACGTTTGTGATAGTCAGCCTTGTTTTTGGGTGGTGGGGTGGTTATATTATATTTTTTTATTATTATTATTATTATTTCCGTTTGCTTGGCTTTTTCTTTCTACTTCGTGTAATTAGAATTTTGACTTTAACATTTTTCAACGCGTCACGGTAATTAATGATCGAGAAGATAATAATTGTAATATTACGTATTAAAAATACAATTGTGACGAACGCATTTAATAATAATAACAGCTACCTTCCTATATACATCTATGTATAGAATTATGGTCGTATTTATTTAGTGAACGCCTAAGATTTTGTTTACCTTTACAACAATATTATTAATAATAAACATGACATTATAATAGAAACTGAAATTTTTAGTAATAATTATTAATTGCACATCACTCGCCATTATGTATTCTAAATATTCCAAATAGTTTATGTCAAAATTTTAAATTTAATTTTTATAATTTTAAAGTTGTACTTTTTTAGTAAGAAGACCCATGACCAAAGTTTTTATGTAAAATATTTCAAATTATTTTAATTAAATATTTATACTCTAAGTCAATTTAAATTGATAACTTTTCTACTTTAGATCCTAATTTTGTAGATGTTGGACAGTACATTATTTTCAGTGAAAATTTTTCATTGTTTATTGAAAGTGTTTTATCACTTGTACTAATTGACACTACAAAAAATCGAATACTCTTTAGCTTAGAAAAATGCGATAGTTAAAGTGAATTGCTTAAGAAAAATTTTGTATGTTTGATGGCTCAATTTTTTTGCCAGCAGAAGATGTTCCTAGTGGAATGACATTTTTTTTTTTTTTTTTAAAGTTTATTCTCATAAACTAAATACATTTTAAGTATTCTTATACTGTATAGGTATTATGAAAAATGTAAAATAATACACACGTCACACCATAACTATTTGTTATATTAAAAAAAAAAAAAATACCTACTTTATATTCACTTACTATTTGGAACATCTATGACGTAACGCTAACGCTAAACTTATAAATAACAAAATAAGAATGAATTCAAAAGTTTTCATAATTAGTTGGTGACACTGATTCAACCATTTATTTAATATAATTGATGAAATGTATTAAAAGATTAGAGTTGTTGAAAGTTGTTCAACAAGTTTTTTTTTTTTTTTTAATTTCACTCAAAAAATATATTCATTGATATGCAAATACAATTCAAAAAATATGCAATAAAATCGATAACAAAACAAACGATAGATAACTTTTTAAAAAACGATTAACTAACATTTTAAATAATAACATAACTTAAAATATTAAAGAAATCAAAAATTGCAACATCTTATACCCACAAAAAATGTTTTTGCTTTTTAATCTATGTAAAGAATATAAACATTAAATTTCGTCATATACTCGTGTATTAAAATAAATAATAAGACTATGTTATATAATTCACAAATACACTGACCATTCTTTTTTTTGCACTGCAAATTGACTGACTTTGTTTTTATTCATGCAAATAAAAACAGATTACGTTTACATTCAACATCATACGACTACCTTTACCATTTTTTTCGATATAAAATTAGCGTTTTTATATTTTATATTAAATATAATTAGGTAACACCACACTATACAACTAAAGTTAAATAATGTTATAAAATATTGTACAGTGAATGTACCTATATTTATCACATTCGAATCGCTGTAGAATTTAGATGTAAAAATGTATTGCAATATTTAATGTTCATGTAATAATTTAAAGAATTTGAAGTTTGATCAATATCTTTACTATTTTTTTTTTAAACAATTAATATATTTTAAAGGTAATATCGACGTTAGACTTTTATAGTGTGAAATAAAAAAATGTTTATTCTTTTACAATAATACAACGTCATGGCACTTAATTCAATAATCTTAATTAGTAGTACATATTATGTTGATGTAACTAGTTACACAAAATGAGATATTTGCGATGTTGAAAATAATAATACACGTACCAATATCATAAGTGAAATTAGGTGAATAATACATAAACATGATAATATAAAGACCATATAAAAAATAAATTTAAAGTAAAAACAAAAGTTTGGTTACGATTCTTTGGTGGTGTGTGGAAGTTGGGGGTAGTTCGCATGTCGGACCGTAGCCATTTATTATTACGATTATGATTTTCTCGAGTTGTAGTCATCGTCCCGGTGTCGCGTTACAGAGCGAAATGTAATCGTTTTTTACGCAGCATTATGACGTACTACACAAATGTTTTCCACGCGGTGCTCGAGACTAAAGTTTAATATAAATACAGCGCGGGACGACATTGCAGCTGCCCCGAAAGTTTGCATGTGATTACTATATTGTACATAATATTTTATTAAATACTCGCGACGATGACTGCGAAAAAAAATAATAATAAAATGTTTAAAATAAAAATAAGATGAATTTTCAACTCGAATGCATGTGTATGTGTATATAATCCAAGTAATAGTATAAAAATATTATTGTTATTGTTATCGTTAAAGTCTACACATTAAACTGAGGCTATAATATTATACATATAATCGTTGCTTCTGCAGCTATGTAACATTATATTGTATGTTCACATTATATTAATAATACACACCTAAACCCAACAGAGGCGACGACATCAAAAAAATAATAGTTTTTTTACTGATAATTTTTATTTTTTACAATCTATAGTCTTTAAAAAATTGTTTTCCCTCATTTCTTTTAAAATTATATTGAAACGTTCATCATATCCGTTTTTATAATATTAAAACAATAATATTATTATGATTAACCATATTATACAGCATTAAAATAGAGCAGATGAACGTATATCGATTGCACCAAAATGACCTTTTTACCTGTAAGAAATCTATCAATTGCGCCGCATATCAACTCCGCAAAAATTTTTTGCATATTAATTCCGCCGAATTTTTTTACATAATGATTCTGTTGGCTATCAATTCACTGAATATTTGTATATTAATTACTTTAATAATAGCAAAATGTAAGATGCTTACGTTTACATTTATGTAAATATTTTATTATATGTAGGTACATTGGTACTATTTGAAATTATGAAATTAAAAAAAAAATATGTAACAACAATTTTGACGATTATTTAAATAAAAAATTAATAGATTGACTCTATCCAACCACTATTTTGAAAAATAAATTATATTCCTAACCAACATAAACAAATATTCAGCGGAATCAATATAGACAAATATCAGACGGAATTAATAGCTAGAGGAATCGATAAAACCCCGAGCATATTACTGTAACAAGATAACGCATATTTCGAGGATAAGATTAAAATTTCAGTAGAAAAAACTTAGGGCGTTGAAGCTTTATACTTTTTAAGATAATTTTACTGTTATAGATTATACAATGAACAATTTTAACATTCATACAACTTCGTTAGATAATTACTCATTATCATATGTAATACTAGTTATGTGCACCTACTTTATATAATATATATTAATTTATTATCATAAAATAACAAATAATTAATCATAAATGGTAAAAGTTATGAGAGAAAGCGCTTAAACAAACCCCAGCTTTTTCCAAAATTACACCTATAGCAATGATTTTGGGGAAAACGTTTTACAATAAAATAAGCATACTTTTATTCTTGTATTTTTTCATTAACAAATACTAATATGCATTAAAGTATATATATTTTTAATATTTTATAACTACCTTACCCGTTATGTTGTGGTATACTCTTATATTTACATTATGAATAATATGTCAACATATAACCAACTTCCATGGAAAAACCATAAAAATAAAATTGAATAAGTACCTACATTTTGATCATATCGATTACGATAAACCCGATTCCATTTAGAAGTCACCGTTTAAATGCAATGGTTGCTTTGAAATTTGAATAAATAAAGGTTATAGTACGAATACCTAACCAACGGAAATCTTAACGTGTTACTTTATGGAGCGAATCAATTGGTAAAATATAATTTAATAGAATATAATTTACCCTGTTTAAAAATAGTATTTTTTTTGTGCGCGGTTCATACAGTACCAACTACCAATGATAATACCTTAATAATAACAATATAATATAGTGTGTGAAGGTGCATTTAATGAAGAGCACTGGACGTGACTTGACAGGTGCACGCCCACGCGAACGCCGATCGACAATCTCGATCACGGGGTTACCGGGTATAATATATTAATACCCATATAAGCACGCGATCTATATCATGACCAAATGAGATACTTATCTCGTCGACAGCGATGAAGGTACGCATATAGGTGAAGGTACAACTATACACGTCATTAAACTGTTGCTTATAACGCTAAACACAATGGACTCAACTACGCGGGATCGTAAAAAATAAAATAAAAAAAAACCATCGAGTTTCTACTTTTTTACTGCGGCCGTGGTGATTTATTGATAAATATTTTCAAGTATGCATGCACAATATCGTAACAAAGAAACAAGGCACATGTCAAGTATTAATAGGGGTGCAGACGTACACACAATTTTCTCATATTTATATTGTTCATGCTGTTTTCAATTTCAAATAATTACTTTTAATCAGGGCCCGAATTTCAATGCAAAATGCATATTTTTTGGTTGATCTTACACAATGTGTTCCAAGTACATAATCCGTTTCATGTAACGAGGGTTTCATAGCTACAAATTTTATATTGCATTTTTTTTACATATTTTGACGTTTTTTTCATCTTTAGAGCATTTTTAGCATTATTAGGTCATTTTGTTGGTTTTAATGCATATATGTTCAATATATTATACAAATTTAGGCAATTCAAAATATTATCTAAAAATAAATTATTCGATTCAGTTTTTATTTTATTTTATATTAATTTATTATTGACTGTGGATCGTCACCCATGTCCTGTATTCAGTTAAATTATAAATTATAAATATAATAGGCTTTCTTAGAATTTAATTTTTAATATATACCTATTTTGGTATGTTTAAAATGAATAATATTTCTCCAGAACAGCCAAAATATATGCGAGTCAACATCAATCAAATTTTCAATTTTTTTTTTAATAAAATAATAAAAAATAATAAAATCTTATTTATAAATTACAAATAGTATAAAAAATGATATGTCATTTTTTCATATTTGTGGAAAAATGCATTTTTGGCTATTTTTAGAGCATATTTATATGATTTTAAGTGCATTTAAATCCGGGTCTTACTCATAATATTATTGTGCACGTGGAAAACACACCGTGATAACTATACTAGCTATATATGTAATTACGTCAATAGTGAACATATACAATTCACCAACATTTACATTATCAGCCATTATTATTTATTATATTATTTTAAAAGTATTAATGTCAATACTATTGAATTCATTAATGATCAATTATATCACCAATATACATTATAACGAAAATTAGGGATTTAAGAGAAGTTATGATACCAAATTACCTCTATATCGGTAAATTAAAGGAGGCTTGGAAAATTTCACAATTTTACTTAATAAAATTAAACAATATTAATGTGTTAATAATTTATAGGGAATGACGAAATTACTAAGTATGTTCTTGGAAAAAAAAAAGCCACTTGACACGAAAAAAACTTCATTTTTACACTTTCTTAGAATTTTAGTAAATTGCTATCATATCATAAGTCATATACTGAAATGAGTTTATCCTTGATAAAAAACAAAAAAAAAATTAAAAGTTATTATAATGTTATAAAAACTTTACTTTTTTTTGTGGTGTTATTTGAATAACTATATTCTACAAAAATACGTTACAATGGGTCATTATGTTATTTAAATTCTATATTATAGAAGATGTTGCATTAAACTTTTAAATGTATGTAAGTATACTTAAACACCTATTCAAAGAATTAATAGTCGTCGATAATTCGAGTAAATATTCGGAAATAGTTTACCCGCTCGTATACATGCATAGATTATCAATGGTATCGATTTCGCAAGTTGCCCGGGAATTTTTTCGAATAGTAAGAAAATTTTATAATTATTTTTAACATTAATGTACATTACCACTTATTAGCCATGATATTAACTAAACAATTATTTTGTTTATAAATTTACAATTTCAACATATAGTATTTTTTTCTTCGATTATTTTATAAAGCACTGAAAAACTTCTGTTGATAACCCACCAAAGTATAAACTATAGATAAACTCTCAAAGAGAAATCTTCCTCAAAGACAATGATCAAAAAAATTTTTTATACTAGAAAAAAATTACAAAACAAAAATAATTATGAAAAGTACATTATTGTAAAATCGATATATTTATTACTCCGTTCAGGGTCTAAAATAATATAGTATATTGAAACAATGACCGAAATAACATTATAACTATGAACCACCTGACTTATACGTGAAGACGTCGTTTTCGATAGGTACCTACCTACTTACATAATATTATTATAGAAATCATAATATTATTGTTAATTTTTGTCGTAATAATACGCACGACATAATAATAAATACCATCATTTGGAAGCAAACATACGTTATATATTATATTATTTAATGTCCTCGCTGGATCACTATATCCGACTTTAGCATCCCTCCCCCGCTCACCGTATGTGTCGCCGTCACCACTGTTCCGTGGTAAAACGCTAAATCCGACGGCGGCGGCAGCGGCAGATGATTAATCACGCAGGATTACACGCCATTATATCCGGACCCGCGCACGAGTAGCCAAGTAAATCACGCGCATCGGCCGATGCAAACGAGAAAACGGTCGTCCCCGCGAAAACCATCACGTAAAATGCATTAATTTATTAACCGACAATGATTTGAAACACGATGTTTATATCAATAGTAATACGCGTAGTAGGAGCGTGTTGCATCGTCCCGCGTAGCCGATATATACAGCAATTTTACAACTGCAGCAAGTGCATGTGGCGCATCATTGAATACATTATATAATCGGGGCTGTAAATGTAATGCATTTGTACGTTTTTTTTTTTTTTTTGCTACATTGTATAAGAAAGTTTTTATCATTTGAATAATATTTTTTTTATTATTTTATGAATTTTTTGATTTTTGATCGATACAATTTTATATACATACACATATATATACACTTTATATTACATAATATAATAGTTGTATAATATCATAATTCTATATAATGATGTTTATCGAAATGTACGAGTACGTTATTATTGGCATACTAGTATACTTGCCTTCAAGCAACACTATATATTAGTATATGATAGGCCAATTTTTTAAAGATCAATACAAAAGTTTTCAAAATTAATACACTAAAGAAAAATAAACAATTAATAACGATAAATAGTTGTTTTTTAAAACGTTGTTTTGTAATGACAAATTAACTATAAATATTTAAATATATTTATTTATAATATATCATAAAAACTTTCGAGAAAGCAAGTGTATTTTTTGAATTTTTTTAAATAAAATTATATTTATCTGAGTATTTTTTTGTTAGACTAAAGAAAATTTTAAAATGCATTTTATTTATTTTAAAAATTAATATCAATTGGAAATTATAAACAAATTCAAAGTACTTGAATAGTGTATTCTCTACAAACCTTTAGAAAAAAGTAATTCAAAAACCCATTTAATTTCTTAGTGATAATAATTTTAATATATAGTAATCCTATTTAATAATTATATTTACTTAAATGTAATTTAATACAAATTATAATAACTTATACAACAAACGAAATTATTTAATAAAATTAATTTTTTGCATCTAATTTAAAAAAATTGACGTAAAAACATTCACACATATTAACTATGTGTTTTTTGAGATGACGCATAAATAATCATCTGGTCAACGAAAGGAATCTCTCAACACATAACACATTTAACGAAAATATGTAGAATTTAATTTGTAAAGTAATAATGCGAAGAAATAGATATTTAAAATAATACTCTTGAATCAAATATTTTTGTGATAAGGAAAACAATATGTCAAGTGAAATATAATGAACAATAAAATGAATCCAGTATACCCAAAATATACTTATTCGGCCAGCAGCGTATAGTTAACGTAGGCTTAAAATTCTACCATGATTTTTTTTCTTTTTTTTTTTAATATTTTATAAAATAAAGTTTTTTAGAAAACCATTAGAAATATATTAAATTGTTACTAGTTATCATTAAAAAAAAAAAAAAAAAAAAAAAAAAAAAAAAATGATTATAGTGATAATAATACATGACTGATAAATTACAATTAGGTATATCGGTATATGCCATAATATAGCCATAATATATGCCATAATATAAGTACAAAACACATGATATTAGTAATACATATTATTTCCGTCATAACTTATTAGTCTACGCAATGATATTAAAACGCGATTGATGTTAAACCTGACAGAAATTATTAGCTATGATGGTATAATATAATATAATATAATAACGACATAAGCATATAAAGAATAATTATGTTTTGTAATTCGCTAATGATCTTTTTTAAATATATATAAATTTGCTTTAAAATACTTATTTTTCATACAAATATTAGATTTACTTTCTCTGGCCTTCTCCCCTATACCAAAGTTTAAAGTTATGAAGTTATTTACATGCTATTTGTCTCGATAAATTGCATAGTATGTATTATCTCCATTATAATTTATAAGTTTAAAGTGATGAACCAAAAGTCTATTATTTAATTTTTTTACGACACTTAACATTTTATTTTTAACACACATTCTTCATGTTATATTTTGTGTTAAGAACAAAAAATATTAAAAAATATACAAATATTAAATTGGTTGAGGACTTCTAAAAACTGAAGTGGTAGTGACTAGCAGGTTAAGAATCGTTGAATAATGTGTGCTAACTAAAAAATGTACGATGTGTCGTACGGGTGTATGGTGCGTACTATGTAAGGAACGTTGTAACTGTGGTGTGCCCCAGTGGATGAGTTTTTTTTTTTTTTAAACTGTTTTATGTTAATCGGCAACTACTGAAAACAGTAACGATGATCGCAGGAGGGGTTCGGGCAAAACAATATTCCGGTCGAAAGACTGTTTTTTTGTTTTTACGACCGGTGTTGTATATTTATTATTATCGTGTCGAACAGACATTTTTAATAAGATGTCTATTCTTTTTTTGTATTTTTTCCTTCCTCGCTAGATATTATGACATTAAATAAACACTGCTAAATAATATTATTAAAACAGCGGCGACATCAGCACGACGGTCGAACACTTTTTTTATCATATTTTCTTTTTATTTCCCCTCTCCAGAACACGTCGAAAACACGATACTATTATATTTTTTGATTTTTTGATTAATGACAAAATCGTGGTAAATGATATAATAACCTTGTAAAATATGTTGTTCTATGATACAGCTTTATTATCGTATTGAGCTAAGAAAATTATGAATAATACTAAATTTAATGCCCATAGATAAATACAATTTAGCAATCCAAACAGTGATAAAATAGCTTAAAGAAAATTTTGTTATTAGGCGTCAATGTCATATTCAGTCAACGGTATGTACATAATAATAGACCGTATAATGTCATATATTTTCATTTTTCACCGCGGTGCACAAAGGAAAAGCTTTTGTTAAAAAATATAATATTTTATTCATTTATTAATGTTAAATTAAAATAATATCGTACTTTTTTCTGTTATAAGATTTAGAAATTACATTGCCTAAGAGATACTACGATATGCAATGAAGACGTCATTACGTCAACTATATACAAAATTAATTTAAGACAATTATTTTATAAGACGACAGATACCACGACAGTACACTTTTACCTTATTGTTTAAATCATTTAATAGTGTGTAGTTGAACTCCGTTGTATTTGTTGTATTTAAAGTTAGTTTCAATTCTTTTTTTTATTTTGATAATTCATCAACTGTTTATTAACGTACTCCACAATCAACAATTTAATAGTTACTATTAGATATTTGCATATCACCATAGCCTATATTTTACTGTTTTACTAATAATGTATTATTTTTTTTTTACTAATGTATTTTTAGTATAGCAATACATTTATTTATATGGATTTTTATATATTTACTTTAACGAACCGGTGGGACTTGTTAATGCAATGCAACACTTTACAATAATACTATATAATATGCATTGCAGGGGTGAGCGACCATCCTGGAGTTGTAAGAAGAAGAGCAATGACATAATAGAGATTTACTGAAAGATTTTCATTAACAAAACCTTAGTCCGGATGCGTTCTGAGTAAACGGAAAAAAGCTATTCTATTACATAAAATATCCTTTAATGGAGTTTTTTTTCATAATTATTTTTTATCATCCGTTCAACTACAAAAGTATAAACGAACTTATATAATCTATATACAAACATACTATGAAAATGTGTATAGAAAAATAATTATTTATACGGTCACACAATTATTGAATTGTATTTTTTTTAGCTTTATACTCATCGAGCCCCAAAACAATTTCATCGGATTTTATCTAGTTTCGTGTAATTTAAATTATAACTATCTTGATGGCGAACTCATAAACTTTGTCACGACGATTTAAAATTCAAGATTGCGTATATCCTTCGGAACCACAATATTACCTATTATTAAGACGAATGTCATATGTATGCGTGCGTATGTGAGAAATACAATTTTGACCTACTTCCAACTGAGAGGAAATATAGACAAAACAATTAAACTAAGTATTCATTTTTGTTTCACACAACTCTCATAATTTTTATCATTGTGTTGGAAATCAAAGCAAAAGTGTCATCTATAAATAATAAAAGTCAAACCAAACAATGAAAACTAAATTTATTTTAAATAATATCTAAAAAAATGGATATCCAGATTTTCGTAAGAATACATTTTAAAATATAAGCTTTAACTTCTGACAAAGCTAATCAAATATCAAGTCGGAGATAGATATATAGGTATGATTAATAATACTCACTTTGTATTATATTATATTTTATAAACGTCTTTTGAACAATATTTAAATGTAATATACTAATACTATTATTTTTTTTATTTTGATAAAAGGTTTCAAAAAATCTCGTTTGATATGTATAAATAAATAATAATAAATATGAATTGTAACTATTATAACATATTAAGTATATATTATTTATATATATGTTATAAAGTAGTAAAAACAAAACTATCTATTTATAATTTACTATAAGAATTGTTGAATTTTATTTTTATTTTAAACTATTACAAGATTATGTATAGGTACCTATACTACCTACTTTTAAATCAATACATTATACGTAGATATATTATTATTATAGTTTATAATTTACAAATTGTTATATACTAACAAAAACTTTCAAGAAAATACTGACATATGGTTCTATTTTAATACCGACGATTACTCGATTACTACCTACAAAATTTACTATAGGACTTTTTGCTTTTATCTGATCTTGTATACGTAGGTACACAAGCTTTATATAGTTTATTATGCACTTTACGTGCGCTATTTCCATCAAAGTATTACACTTAAACATAGATAGGTACGTGAATCGTAAGTTTTAGTAAACATGATAATTTAATCCCTTACACTTTTTTTTAGCTTATTAAAGTATTTCATTATTTATATGTAACCATATGTATGGTAATTATATATATATATAAACAACGAATCATATTTATTGTGTCATTAATATAATTACCCGTCATACATAATTGTATGTTATATATTATAGTTATGTTAAACACATTATCTTAATCCGAAATTACGATACCTACAATCGGGGGTATTGTTTACCGAAGTAACTGAGACGGATCAATTGCTATAAAGATTTTATATTTTAAATGCATAGTCTAACAAATGCAGGAAAACGATTTATTTAATTGATATTGTCTGTTGAAAAGACGATACGCGCTTATATTATGTGTACGGTGGCGAATCAAGTTGAATGATTTAAATTGTATTTCTTTCATTAGACATGAAAAAAAAGTGTAAACAACAAGTCTACAACACCATTTTTTTAAATATACTTAAAGATCATATTTTATAACTCATAAGGTTATTAAGTAAATTGTTAGGCACATTTACTACTAAAAGAAAAAAGTGGTAAGCATACTTTAAGAATCATTTTGTATACAAGGTAATAATAATAAATACAGTTTAGGCAATACACAATTATAAATCTCTGCGTATGTTGTAGATAAACATGCTCGGTTTTAAACACTATTTTTGCAGGACGATTATCTGATTTATGTGGTCTCTGCAGTGGAACATTCATTGTTATAATAAACAATAAATGCACATGGAAACACTGCAAAGCGAATTGCAATCAGAATTTTCATTAAAGCATAAAATATTATAATATTAGCCATGATTAAGAGAACATTTCATACATGTATTTTTGATGTAAAAATACAACAACGAAGAAAAGTAATAACAATTTAGTAATGTTAAAGGCAAAACACAAGTGCTTACTAAAATAATATATTGTTATAACTTGAATTTGGTGATCCAAAATTTTAAAAGAAACTTTTAGGATTTCGTTGGTTTACCAAAACCTCAAAATAAGAAAATTAAAGTCTTTTCGTTGAGGTTTCTACAAAATTGAGACAACCGCAGTGAATACGCAAGTTAATTTATGTAAATTTTTTAAAGTTGAATTTTTAATTTTCATTAAGAACACACAAATAGTAAGTCTTAAAGCTTATGCAGGCTATGAAGTACCTTACATTGTTATTAAAATAACAACCAGGTGGTGGATGGTAGATTAAACACGGCGAGAAACCCTGAAATATTTCTGCTGCATACATATAAACATAACCTATATACACGCGTCTTTGAAAATAAATAAACCAACGATATAAACAATCGGTGTTTTACTGAAATATTACGAAAACAACAATAATTTATAACACCGTTATCTCGAATAAGATTTTTAAAACTATATTAAACGTGCGTTATTTACATAAAATATTTATGAAATCATAATATTATATATTATCAGATGGTTATAAGTGAAGCTGTGAGTGAGTGGACTTATATAAGGTATTATACCGTATCTTTTAATATAATCGTTTTATATTTCACTCTTCTAGTCAATTAGCGATTTTATTGGTTAAAAATTAATAAAAATGAACTCTTCCTTTAAATTATTGGCTTACATATAAGTAGAACCACAGAACAATCTTAATGTATAAAACCTATTGTAAGTACCACATAACTACGTCAAAAGATCATAATTCAAATTCGGTATATTCTTAAAGCACTATAATTATAAACTGAAATATTTAAGACCTATTTTTGTTACAATTTAAAGTTTCTGCTTATTTGTTTTTAAATTATAACAAAACAAAAAAAAAACAATTTAGTCAAAAAGTGGGTTATTTGCAATATTATTATAACTTTGTAATGTCGTATTAGTTAATTTTATGTCTTAGCAATATAATTTTGTACCGTATAGAACACTAAGAATAAATGCGTTAGTAAAAATAATTCCGAGCGCCTATTTTATAATTATGAGCATTAAGCGAGGTCCGCGAAATTTTAACCGTTTTCGTTGAACAGCAAAATAATATTATAAAACAAAATCGTTCGTTTTGATCTAGTGAAAACTTACATTAACACTAAATTAAACTCGTACGTAATTAATCGACTGAGTTTATGGTTAGTTTTAATGACGCCCATTTTCAGTCCTCGGTGTATTTGCAGTGGTAAAATCCGTTAATGTTCTTTCTGCACATAAATATATTATATACACCTGCCCGATGCACTTTCGTGGAAATTCCTCGAGATTTACGAGAAATTGAAATCAAACCTTATAAATTTAGCCTAGCAAGCATACTGCGGTGTATAGTAGTATTTTTTTAAATGCAAAATAATAATTATTTTATAGTTTACATAATATACTAGAATACTAACTAAACTATACATTAACCTTTCAAAATATTAACACATTAACTCGGATAAAAAAAAAAAAAAAATTATAATTTCGTTGAGTTTAAATCTATAAATAAAACTTATTAAATCATGATATTTCCTCGTGCGATATTAGAACTATATAATATTATATTATTATTCCTTCGAGTCGGTCTGTTTATTTTCATATCCTTACAATATCAAATTCATTTCTGTGTAAATATGTAAATATTTACACAGAAATTGCCGACCCGAAAAAAAATTTTTACTGGATTAAAAATATATTTGTATTATAATATAGTATTTTATTTTATATTTTTATATAATTTTACGTTTTTTTATTTAATATCACTGATAACATCATGTATACCTAGACATATAATTTTCGAATTTCAAAAGCTATTAATTCTCCCACTGAATGATAAAAATCCTATTCACAGTGTTTAATACTAATCGTAAAACAATATTGAATACGTAGCAACTGATATTATCAAAAATGCATAAAATAATATTACATTGCAGCTTTTCCAAAATACACAAAATGTATTCAACTGGACTTTAGAATGCCTAATAATATTATAAGGATAATACTATAGTCGATTGTAAAACATTACTATAAATATTTTATAACAGTGGTGGTAAATTTTTAGGATTTTTATTAAATAAAAATGATATATGCAATCGTGTTTTATACGTAACAAAATGCTTGAAAATAGAAAACACCAATTATTAATGGAATAAGCATGCAGATGATGCAAACGTAGAAATGTTTCGAGTCTAAGTTAATTGTGACGATTAAACTACAGTAATTTTGGTCCACCGATTAGATTTTATTTATTAGATATTATGCATGATTCCGGTGTTTTTTTTTATAATTTTCAATCATTGATTCTCAACAATTTCATCTATATTTTCGAAAAACAATTATTTTTAGATTGTTAATTATTATCAATATATTTTCTACAAATTAAAACACCATTAAAAAGTATTACGTGGAGATAAAAAAAAGTGTTTTTGTTTTCTATCCAACTTGAAACGATATGTCTCATTGAAATGATATGAATAATAATAACAGAAACGACCTTGACACTGGTTCTATTTAAAAAAAAAACGTTATATTGTTTCTATACTTTTTTAGTAAATTACAAATATAACGACACAGGTTATTCATGATTAAAAAAAAAAATCAAACCATCATTAAAACAAATACAATTGTTTACAGTTTTCAGTATTTTTAATTAAAAAAAAAAAAAAGATATGCTTTTATTTAAAACTGAAAAAAACACCCTGATCATTTTTTTTTTTTTATGAACTATAAGCGCTTAAAGTGATTCGATATTATCCGTATAGTCAATAATAATGGTTAGAATAATATTCAATTAAAATTGTGACTTATGTTTAAAAACATTATGAAACAAAAACAAACTCACTATAATAATATGTTTATTTAAAATAATAATATTATTATTATTATTTATCACTTTTTTTTTTATATATATTTAAGACTATATTAAGTAATGATTGTTTTAAATCGTACAAAAACAATTTGAAAAATTTTGAAATAAAAATAAAACAACGACTATTTTGCGTTAAAAAAATCTACATAATATATATAGGCAATGAATTGCCTCCTATATTCCTACGTCTATCATGTATTTGTGCAGTATTGTTTTGAAAAATCCGTAGTTTTCACCTACGACGAAACAATAAAACGTTTCACAGTGCTAGGTTAAAACAATTTAATCTCGCACTGGACTCTTCTGCATAACAGCAGTCGGATCTATACAATACCGATATAAATATACATAAAAAAATTCTTTTTATAATACACACACACATAACCTACTAAAAAAAATAGTGTTTGAGGAGCCGATTATAAAACGTAGCCCGTAGGTACCGTATATATTATAATAGTGGTGTGGTTTTTTTTCCTCTTCGTGGTCCGTAAGCATATACATATAATATTATATACAGCGTGTATTCGGGAAGGGAGCGAGTGGCGGGGAAGCCGATTAAAAAATTCGAGCCAAAGTGTTTTCCCCGACTTCGCGCGAAAGTGGCGGCGTACCGGCCTTCGGTAGACGAGGTGTAACGGCGGGTGTAGGTAGTTTGGTGGATGCGGGTGGTAATGGGGTGGATTAAATTAACCCTAAAACATCGTTGCCGAATAATAAACAGCTTTAATTTCATCGGCGCACTGCGGCGGTACGTTCTTCGCGCGCACGGACCCCACTCCGCCAACCGGTATACGGGAACACGTAGGTTATATTATCATACGTGCATAATACTATTATAACATGTATATAATAAATTTATATATACGCATACATACACACACACCTATATACTATTATTATGTACTACACAGTAGTGGTGAACTACACATAAATTCTACATACCTACTTTTCTGGGTGGAATTTATCGCGATATATATATATATATATATATATATATAGGCACCTGCTGCAATATATATACTACAAAAGTACGTTGAAGTTATATAATAATAATATGTAATGCTATTGGTGCCTATAACTGCGAACTTACACGTTATGACACGCAATAGTTCACAAGGATCTATACAACTAGCCTTATTCTACGCGCGTTTACCGTTATTACTAATTTTTTCCCAACCACCCTGTTAGACTGCTCTGACGCTTACCTCCCTACTACTTCATTCATACTTATTGTACAGGATAGATATTTTCTCAAATAATAATCATTATTTAAAATCTATTAATATTATTAAACACATTATTTTCACATTTTTTTTCTAAGAAAAGTTATACATTTTAATATTATTTTTGTTATACATTTTTTTTTTTTTTTTTGAAAGATAACATACATTTTTAATTTCATATTTGAAGAAAATATTATTCGAAATATTTCAATACATAAAAATTGAAATTCGGAGTAATGTATGATTTGTAACTTTTATAAGTATTTAAAATGTTGGTGAGCTGGATGAAGAGGTACAAAGATACATCACAAAATGTTGGTTTACTTCTCTGTTCACCTAAACTTTAAATATAATATATAACTCAAAAACTACTCGTCCAAATTTTGATTTTTTACATAAAAGTTCTCGGAAAAAATATTATGATTCAGAGTATTAAATTAAAAATAAATGTTTTCGTTCAAAAAATTAAAAACTTGAAAATTATTTTGATATAAAATATTAATTAAACATAATTATTTGAAAAAAAAAAATTTATTTCAACTAGAAATTATGTGAAAAAATATTTTTCAAAAACATTAATAGATTTGTTTTTCTATCATGGTTTTGTTACCTCTATCCTCCTCACACAGAGTTCTGTCGTCGGAGGATACTACAATATAACGCATGATACATATATTTTTATGCTTTAAAAAGTGCGGGTGCATGAAAGTATAATCAGTTGTTGGCGGATGAATGAGGGGAGGATAGTAATAACTGTGCGACGTTTTCGCTACTGCAAACGGTGCAGCGTGTAAGCATTTCGACAATAGCCTAAAAGAGTACGCTATTGTCCTAATGAAAAACTCAAAAAGGGTTTTCCAAATCAGTGGTAGGGAGCGAACACGTCCATTGCAAGTTCACGTTTTTTAATGTATTATACGTAATATATATTTATATTATACACGTCAATGAGTATAATGTCATGCAAGAGCACAATACAATTTTTAATTACCCTATCGACTGTGTTGATATATATATATATATATCTTCAATGACTATTGTACAAGAATATAATATAATAATATATTAATAGTACTGCGGGACCGCGCGAAAGTCATGAGTGTAAGTGCGTGCGACGTACTATTATTGTTCGTCGTGGTTATATACTCGTGGGACCTATGTCGGTAGGCGGTCGTCGGGAAAAAAATCTATTGTACACCTTCTACAAGGGAGATCTGTGAAAAACATAAAACGATCTATAATAATATAATGTGTTTTTCTGCGGTATAGACGGAGTTTATATCATTGTGCATACAGAATACGCACTTTCTAAGAGGGTGTTCTCCATATTCTGTACATATAATATATTAACTTGTCTCGCAGAGGTTACTTTGAGCTTTGTAAGTGGTCAAATAACATAGCGTTATAAATATTTAAAAGCTGAACTAACGAAAGGTTTCTACGTCTCCGTTTGGTCTGCTTTCTAGAATATAAAAAGGCTCCAAAAGGGTCGCAACATAAATCGGTGAAAGGCATTTCAATATAATTGATATGTGTCTATGTACTAAAAGCTGAGACTGTGCTTGGTTGCATTTAAATTAAACACAATAAAACGTCAACAGTATACAAATCAATTTTTTAGCTTAATAATCTTATAGTATTCTATTAAACACCGATGAAGTACATAATTTAAAACTATAAGTATAGAAGGGCGAAATAGACATTAAATTAAATTTCTTATTTTTATTTTTTCCATATGACGTTATCGATGTATACCTAAAATTGTTTTTAACGTAATAACATTATAAAATAATATTTAAACATTATTTATATAATCTGATAACACCATATAATAAACGATATGGGCAGCGGACAATAGCAAAAAAAGTAAAAATGACTCGCGTTTATGTTCAACAATAAAACCGGGAGTAATATTTAGTACGTGTTTCTCAATACAATAATATCGAAATGCCTCATGATATAACATACACGTATATGTTTGTTAAAATCATTAGTGACGATTGCCTGTATACTTAATAAAAATCGTTGATCGCTTCTAACTTTGGTTAGGTACTTTACTTCTATCAAATCGCCTTGCAACTTGCGTTGAGTATATAGCATGAACAGTTAAAATTATGTACAAAAAGGGTCAAAATGTGAAGTCGAATAATTTAATTGGAATTTATCAGTTTGTTAACAACTATTCAAAGTATTTATAAAATTAAAATTACATACACTATTATATCTAACCGTTTGAAACGGGTACCTGTTTAAATAAATTGAAAAGAGCGAAGTACAGTTAAACATTTCGGTTGATCTCTGATGTCAATGCAACTATCACGAAACATTTTAGATTTAATGATAATAAATAAATAAATAAAAAGAGAAATAATAAATCATTAAATATAAAAATTAATTCTAAGCGAAGGCGGCCTGTCAACCTACATGTACTACTATAAGTATATATATTTTATTAATAATAATACAATAGATAAGTTGAATTAATTTTTTTACTGAAAACTCTGCATTGAAAGATATAATTGTGCGTATAATAAATAATAATATAGATTTTTAATGAAACTTTTAGTTTCAAATGTTTCAATCCACGATCAATATTTTTTAAATTATTAGAACAAAAGCATAAAACTAAAATTATTATTTTTCTTCCAAATTTGTAATTTAAACATCTAAAAAAAAAAAAAAAGGAAAATTTTGGAAGCACAGGATAAATGAATGATAATTAAAAAGAAATCTTAAAGTAATGAAGTAGGGTTTATGGAGTAAAATTTAGCCAAACAGATACTGAGAGAATGAGTTTATGTATTTCTAAGGGATATTAAAGTTGTGAAACCAGGTTGGAGTAGAACAGTTGAAGAAATAGTTCTATACTAAATTCGAAATAAGGTGGAAGCATTTCCAAATGATTTAGCCATTAATTACCTATACAAAACCTAAGAATAGAGCTGAAGTCAAACTATGAAATCGCTCGGAGAGAACCTGAGATATACTATAGATTTTCGGGTAGTTTGTCATAGAATTAATTATCAAATATATTCCTATTTATGGACAAGTACCTATAGAAATTGAATATTAAAATCTGTGTCTACTAAATATTTCAAGAGGTATGTGATCTTAATTAGGTATTATTGTAGAAAATTGTAATTTGAAGACCTTAAAATGGTGTGTATAATTTATTATTATACAATATATATTTTAACATTCAAGTGACTTTTTTTGTTATAAGTTCTATACTATAACAATTTACATAAACAACAAACATATACATACTTATATATATATATATTATTAATAACCAAAATGATAATATTATGAACTAATCATTTTTTTTACCAAAATACCAAATCGTAAAGTTAAAATTAACTGAAGTCAAAAAAAAAAAAAAGTGAAAGAAGTGTAGTATTTGGCCTAATCACCTGACAACGTTTTAGGATTTTTATTTGACAGGTTTCAACTTTGAAAACAGATTTTTATTTATTTAAAAGTTAATCATGTTTAAATCAAAGTAATTTTTTATATTAAAAAACACTTTTTATGTTACAAAACAACACTTGAAACATAAAAATACCATACAATAAAATATATAGGTATTACCAATTTATTGGTAATTTAGTTGAAAAATTAATTTTGAAAACGCTTCAATTAAAACGTATTTTCTTGTTGATTAATCAAAATCTGTTTTCATAACTTAAATTCATAGAACTAAATTCTTAGTTTTGTCAGGCTATTAGTTTTATACTGCCTTTTTGTATGATGAACTACAGTTCCTTTCTACAATAGGCAAATCATTCATTAATTAAAACTATTATTATTAGTTTATAACATACCAAACATGTTGACAAAAGTTAAAATATAATATAATGTTCTACTGGATTATTGTACGTTAACAAAGAGCATAATTATGTAATTGAAAAATGTCATCTTAAAAAACAATAAATTGTTCATAAAAACTGAGAAACCCGTCTGAAGAAATACTTTTCATTTGAGTACAATTTATTGTACATTAAGTCAATTCTCAAAATTGATTGTGAATTGATGAAACATACACAGACCTCTGTGGGACATAGAAGTCTTGATATTATGTTTATTTAAAATTATTCCATCAAAATTATTCGTTTACAAAACATTATACAATATAAAAATCATGTGATAAAGAAGTTATATATATATTCAGAATTTCAAAATATATTTGTTTGATAATAATTTAGAGACATGCGTCATAACATATTAAGTTCCACCTACTTTTCTATTTATCCTAATGGACTTTACACAAACTATTTGTTATATATGACAACAACATTTTTTATTTTATATTATTAACTAAATTATTATTTTAAATTAAATATATACGCTAGCAGAAAACACGTAAGAAACTTGCTGTAATCAATACAAAAATATTCATACATTTTGCTCACAAATTAATTTTAGTTAGCCCAATATGGCCAAATACGCCTAATTATCATTAAATTATCACACCAGTAACGAAAAACTCATCATGAAACAAAAAAAAAAAAATTATTGAACCCGAGTAAAAAACAATAACATTAAATTTTACTTAATTTGTATCTCAATTAAATGCACTATACAGTAAATCATAATGGTTCATGTCGAAGTTGACACAACTATGGTAATCATTCGATGTCGATTTTTACCATTATATTACTGTAGTCTAAATGTTATTAATTCATAAACAATTAACAAGAAAATTCTAATAACCTATTGAAATTATAAATAAAATTTGTTGTGAATAAAGAACTTTTTAGATTACAATTTGTTTCAATTTATTATAACTATAACTCATAGAAATGTTTATTATAACTTGTCATGGTCATATTATATTTTAAATTCAATAGCAAAATGTTTTTTTGGATAAATGAGAAAATTGTATCTACAAATTATAATATGGAATATTGTCTGACTAAATTACAGCACAGCAAGGCATAACTACGATATTTTACTTAGAATCATCATATATAAAATAAATTCATGGAACTACATTGAGTGTAAAATATCAATTTACAACATTTTCTATAGTTTCAATCCATAAATAAAAAAAAAATATGATGTGCCATTATAGTTATGTAATTTTATGTATGGATACAACAGTCTGCTAAATTACCAAAATCAACGTAATGTATAATCATACTTTTACAGAACCACATATGTTAAGTTGTCTGCAGCTTGTTAGAATACTATAAAAAAAATCCATGAAAAATGGAATGCAAAACATCGCGATGGTTAACACGTCAGCAACAAATCTGAGGACGAGCTAGCTAAAAACATAAAAAAAACCACCCTGCATGACCGAACAGCGTTGTAGTCTCACTATAGAAATCGATTTTCTCACTCGTCGACAATATTACAACTTACGAGTACTATACAAGTTATTGGAATTTTGAAAAAAAAAATTAGTAAGCAAAAACAATTGCCAATAATATTTTATGATGCATTGTAATATTAAGACACCGAATTTTATAATGACATACATTAAATTAATCATTACCGAGTTTGATAATTAATTATTCGCTCGTGATATTATACGTTGTACGTATACATGACGGAACGCGTATTTCGGACGGTAGTCACATGAACAATATTATTATTAATACGCATTAGCTCAGCATTACACGTGTTATTTCATAATTTTTGATTGATAATAATATAATAATATCATTGTGCAATCACCAACTCATTCGAACGAATGAAAATTAATTTTTCGCTTAATTAATCTCAAAACGCTCGCACTAGTACACACATACACTCATTCGCGCAGATAACCCAAACGTTTAGATGTGTAAAACGGAATATGTTTTTGTTATTGAAACCGTGCCAAATCATTGGGCAAAATGTATTTCCACGGTTGTTTCCAAACAACAATGAATATAATAAAGAATTCGTGTTTCCCATTTCGGACAAGCCACACACATATCCACATACACATATATTTAGATATAATGCGTTTATGTGTGTGTGTGTGTGTGTGTGTGTGTGTGTGTGTGTGTGTGTGTGT
>NW_020271199.1:1345721-1437154 GCF_002803265.2 Melanaphis sacchari | reverse complement strand
GTGTGTGTGTGTGTGTGTGTGTGTGTGTGTGTGTGTGTGTGTGTGTGCGTGTGTGTGTGTGTAAATACGGACGAGAACCGGAGCTCGTTTATTTTCCACTGGACGTGTAGATTTGCCTACATTTGTCTCGCGCAGCGCCGGAAAATAGCCTTCGTCCTTATTTCATTCGCGCGTCGGCGTTTTATATTAAACCCGACCCATCGTAAGGGAAACAGAATTCAACTATTTCGCGTACACCTCTCACTCACTCTTTCTCAGTCAGTCACCCAACATCTCTCATCGCGTTTGCACAGCTTCTTGACTAGCTTGTAAGCGGGATATCGAAAAACCGCCATATAGCACTATAAAATCAGCATCCAAACGAAACTATCACTAACTTCATAGACAGCGATATTATAAAAATACGAGAGTTTTGAAGATTTTTTTGTCGTATGATCGTCATTGTAATAAAGATAATGCTTTTACAATATAGAAGCTTATATTAAATAAAACGATTGAAGTATGGTTTTGTTTTCAATTTTTCATGAATACGATAGTACAATTTTTTTTCAATATTATAACCATGATAATATAAAAATATTGCTGGTGATAACCAGTTTAAATTTTGTTCCATGCTTAAGAAACGGGTTTTCAATCAGTTCTCCAATTATTGTATTGATGGTAATTATATAAAATTATACGTAGTATAAGGTATACCATGTTTTCATATTATAGTTCCTTATGTTAATTATAAATTATATTTATAACCACATCACACGTGTATACATATAAAATATAAATAGAAGAATTTAAATTTAATCAAATTTTACGTTACGTGAATGGGGTCGTATTCAACAAAAGAATATGGTAAAAAAATTTCTACGCAAAATTCACTATAATATCTACGAGCGCCGATTTTTAGGGAGAGTTTCCTAATCATTTTTCCCCGAAGGAAGATGTTAGAAGTGGAACATATATGCAATATGCATATATAGACCACCATAAAATAACATTGTTTCCTTGGAAAATAATGTTGGGACGCGTGTGCATAATAATATATTGTTACTCGCGATCTTGTCTTTTTCAGCCCGTTAGTCGGGATTTCAACGGCGTGATGTAATGAGATTCCCAAATCTCTGACCCGTAAAAAGAAAAAGGAAAAAATGGTCTATTCCCAAAAACTGTTTTACCGGTTACTATACAAGAAAAAAAAGTAAAAGAGAAAGAAAAAAATACTTCCGGAAGTATCTAAATAAAAACAATTTTTAAACAAACTTCATGACTGTATAGTATTCGTACCTATATATATATATATATATGTATGTGTGTGAGTGCAAGTATATTCACAGAAGTATACCAAGAGAGAGAGCTCAATGGTTCAACTGTTTTTATTCGTATACTAGGATGTTTCTTGCGAAAACTTTTGGTAAGCCATTTTTTAAATTTCAAACATTGTATTAATCAACCACGAGTATTTCTTTACTTCAAACTTTGCGCATTTTGACTCTAAGACGCGTTAAACAAATGGATTCAAGAAGAAAATAAAGAAATATGTTTATGATATTATATATTATTATAGATTTTTCAGTGATACCGTATAATGAAAAAAATCTTATCTCTCTCAATATTTTAATACATATATAATGATAAAAGTTTTCACCAGTAAAAATATTATTTTAAAATTTTTAGAACAGAAAAAATAATTGAAATACAATAAATGATTGGTATGTTTTTGTAACAGTTTTTAAAAGAAAAATTATTAAAGTTCATTATCTATGCAAAAAAAATGCTAGGGTGCATTATATATTATTGAATGTAAGCTCAATCAATTTATAATTAGGTTTATAACTGTTAATAACTACCTATATTAATATACAATTTCACTTGCTAAACTTGTTTAATATTTGAATAGGTATCATATTTTTTTTTTTTTAATTTCAAGAAAAATATAACCACAAAAATACATACTATAATTTAAAAATTAATAAAATATTGCACCTAACGTGTATGTACATCGATAATTATTTTCGTGGATCAACACGATGAGACTTCTGATCGAGACATCCTATATATTTTATTGAAGATTGAAAATGTTAACATTAGGCTCCTCAAGTATGATGGTTAAAACGAGTGCGGTGGATGACCACGCACTTCTAAATAATACCTTATCAGTTATTAGATAGGTACTAGTACCTATTGTAAAGCATAATGAGTATTTAATGAATATTTATTTCTTCGTTGTACCTATAATATTATTTTTATTATTGATATACGTTTTAATATATAATATATAAGTTCCAGGTGTCTGATTTCTATTGCACACGATTTGTGTGATTACTATCATTACTGATATTATAAATGATTATTTTTACAATACTACAATACACCTACAACGATAATTGTTATTAGTTATTACTTATTCATTTTCATTTATATTAAACCAGTTTTTTATATAACGGGAGTAGATGATTTCATAACATTTAAATATAATAATTAATAACTATAATTTTAAAATATACACCTAATGAAATTGGAGTAAAAAATAAAGTGATAAGATTAAGGGTAAAAAAGTATATTATTCTTGCAATTATTATTTCCTTAAACTTTGAACATCTTAAAGACGGTCCAGATATAATATACATATTATGATACTTTATGTTTGAATAAAATAATTCACAGTATAAATAGTTTTGTCATGTCATGATTTTCTATGAAAATCTACTTCGAATAGACCACAGAATAAAAACCAATTTTTATCTTTACTAATACTTATTTTAATATTAAATATAGTAGTATCTTAGTATCTGATACGTAATACTAAAATCAAAAAAATTTAGTTAACTTTAAATTTTAAAACACTTGTATCCGTTCATTTATTTTGCATACAATTATTCGTTTATTTAAAGTACCTATTATTTATTAGATATAAAAAAAAAATTTTAAAAATAAGTGTTAGGTAAGTGCATTAATTATGCCAGTATAATATTATGAAATAGAAAAATCCCATGAATTCAAAGCGTGAGTAATTAAAATGATGAGGCCGGAACGAGAAACCTCTCGACAACTATAATATGTATGTAACAAACTCGCAAAAGATAACACGATTTAGTGGTACGTTGACCCGTGGCAGCGTAAAAGACGAAAGGGACTTACGCCCAAAATCACCGATAAGATCAATACACCATCCATTTATGTAATATTATCAAAGATCATGTACAGAACCCGTAGGCTAAGTCGTGTGTCCTATGATCTCTTCAAGCATAAAGGTAAATAAATTATATGACTGTTAGCTTCGAGATGCGTCCAAAGACGATAGACTTTATTATACTATGTCCCAGGGACATTGTCCCTATATTTTTGAATATGTTTTCAGAAATGCTATCATTACCACATTCCCCTCACTACGTGCAGGTATATTCAAACCTTTTCCTATCATGTTTTACTTTACCTATTTTTGTACTAATTGATTTCAAATAACAAAAACAATATTACATCGACCTGAAGAATAATGATTATAATATTTCCTTTGACATACAACTCCAAAAAAATATTCACTTTTAAAATAAAATTGATAAACTAAATGTAAAAGATTCTTTTAATTTCTTAGTACAAATAAAATATAATATCACATTTTAGCGATTTCAACACGTAATAGAAAAAAATAAATACAATTTGCAGCAAATTATTTTTTTTAAATAATTATTAAATAAGACTAACAGCTAAATATCAATTCCCACCCCACTGTTACAATTATTTTTATTTTTAATTCAATTTTAATATTATAGAATATAAATAAAACTATTCGAATTAACAATGTATTATCATATCATGTATTGTAGAGCCTATAAAAATATGATATGTAATTCCGAATACGAAATAACTGTGTTTAAAGAATATTGCTTCAATTACATGTTATTCAAATTCACTTGGTCTAACGTGTAACTGTAGGTATTACAATTTATATACTGTAAAACCATCACAAATGCAACAATATTATGATAAATTTTGCTTTATGTCGATAAACTGATTTTTTAAATGTTAATTTTATTTCATTTAAATGCAAAATAATATGTCTGCAGAAAAATATTGTGTTATATTACCTATATTACGATTTTATTTGTCTCGCACTAAAAATAACTGAAATATATTAGATATTGAAAAAATTATTTTATACTCTTCGCGATCGAGGGATGAGGATACCGTGACGTCTATCAAAGATGGGAACTATGACTTTGCACATATTTTATCCAGTAACGAATCACTGTTATAATTATTACATTTATATTTAAGTACGTACTTAATACTACTATGAATATATTACATGGCCTAGACGCACAAATACTGTGGTCTTTTCTTATATGTTCACGAGTAGTATTCTTATTATCATTATTAATAATATCGTTGTAATTACTTCAATGATAATTATTATTCTTATAGCGTAATTATCCGTCACACAACATAGTTTAACAGGATATAATAATGTATAATGCTACTAGCCATCGGACAAAATGCATTCCATCAACGTGTCAAAACTAGTTTGATCTGTCCGCGGTATACACGTTTAATAGCTGATCTAACCCCTCTATTCATCGCGATCACATTATACGACTATAGCCAACCACTGCAGGGAACAACACGATTTATACACAAAATAATATTCACAGTATGATTCCCATCAATATACAAGGGAGTTCTTTTTTCAAATAATTTTCTCAGTACTGTGTATGAAATTTTTATTATTTTTTATTTTTCATAAAATATAATCAATATACAAAATAATAAATGATATAATGTTTAAGGAAAAAATAATATATTTTTATTTTTTGATCACTATTATTCTTTTAAAGTTAAAATGTATATATTTTCAATTTTATATTCTGCAAAGGAATATTTTTTTCAAGGATTTAAAATCATAAATATAGTGAACTACATAACTATAAGTAATAGTACGATTTAATTATGATGATATTTAGGTATACATTATCAATAAATATTAAATTATTATACAAAATATATAAGTATTTTAATTGTTTAACTTATCGTTGCCATGATTCGGAAAGTGAGGGAGATAAATATTAGAATGTTATTAATAACATATTATATTAGAAATTTAGAAATTTACATAAATTATTTTCAATTTATATAGTACTATCATCACAGTAGTTGTGACTTGTGAATATTGATTTTGAGAAAAAAGGAATTTCCTTATATTTTGTTATCTTACTCTGCATAAAAGGGTTAAGTTAAATTAGATTTAATTGCTGACAATATTATATACAGTAGCAAAATGTTTATACCTTGCCTCGGGCTTAAATAAGTAACTAATTTATCTGGCACTTTATTGGCGTGAACATATTTTTTTGGGTAGGAACGCCTTAGTACAGTAAAACAACATTGTGTTATAGACATTATGAGAGTGACCATTGGAAAAAATGTCAACCGGTAATATTGTGAAACTTATACTCGTATGGCATTATTATCCATTTGGTTAACCGTAAATCGTAGTAATAAACTTCAGTCTATTGTATTAGGTAAAACTGTAGGTATTCAACTGGTTCTATACCCTACACCTTTAGTTACTATGACGGAAGACATAAATATTGATATTTACCTCGTATACACGGCTACAATCGGTTAAAATACGCTTTACTGTTAGTCGGTATGAATAATATCACGGTGTGTCTATAATAATATACAGAACATAATCACGGGGATAAACATAGCTATAACATCGCATTGACCGAAATGACTACCACAGTCAATGACCAATCGTATTTTTTACGGCATAAAAAATAGTAATAATAATAATATATACTATACACTGTAAACAGAACAGATGAAATATAATATTTACGAGAACTTATTGATATTCGCGAAGAAAAAAAAACGAAAAACATTATTATTAATGTCTAAACACTATTTTTAGGTACTTATAATGTTCACAAATACGAAATCACAACCGTGCCACAATTGTATACTACGACGCCGCAAAACGATTTTAGCATAAACAGGTAAGTTCTAGCTGCCCACGAGGTTTATGTGTACTGTGATCACATACACATTAACCGTATTGTTGTATTCCGAAATACTATCATAATATTAAATATAAATCCACATCCGCGTGGTTGAGTGCGGCATACGGTGTATTTAACGGTATTTATACGCTAATCTGATACAATCGATTTTAAAGTGATAAACCATTTGGCGTAAGTCCGACCACAAACTATACTGAACTAATTAAATACAGATTAACCATCTATACCTGACACGGCCAGTGTATATAAGTAGGTACAGGATAGGTTAACTTCATCTCGTCATTTATGCAAGCCCGGATTAAGGGGGGGGGGGGCAGGAAGGGCCAAGTCCCCGGGGCCTACGTGTGTTAAGGGCCCATAGTTTTCTCGGTTTAAAATTACATTAAGTGATAATTTGTACTTTTTATAGTACCTACATTAGTACCTACAAAAATATTTTTATTTTTTTTTTGTTTGAGCTAACAGTCGATGGGGCCCGTCGACCGTGTTTACCACCAACAGTATGGTAAGTGGGGAAACATAGCGTCGTAGCTATGTTTGTGTTTGTTGGGAATAGGCATATATTTTGATATTACTGTATTTAAAAATAGAATTTGGAAAATTTGTTTATGTGACTGTCTCGGTCATGGATACTCATAATTTAGATACCTACCGACTAAACCTGTTTACATAAACAAAACTTAATTTTATGTGTAAATATATATTTTAATAAAAATATAATATTTTTTTAATATTTTTATCCTCATCAATCGTTATCATTAGAGAGCGGATTTTTAGGTTTTTACATATTTTTATTGGTTTTATGCAGCTTTATGAGAGTGGAAAATGTGGACGACTTATTCATCACAGAGTTTGTAGGAAAAAATTTATTTAGCATATTAAAGCATATTTTGGACTTAAGAGAATATTTAGCCTATTTTTCATATTTTAGAATATAATATTCGATTATTTTTCATAAAAAATCATATTATACATTATTAATTTATTGATTTGTGATATTTTCCAGCAACAATTTTGTCTAGGAAAAACAATTATTTTATATAAGAATGATAAAAATTAAAAATCATCCAATTATTTACTTGTTTGTAATCAAATTGGTAATGATGATCATTCTGTTACTCTTAATTCATGATTGTACTTACGATCTTATAATAACGTGATAAGAATGATTTCTAATAATAAATCTATTTTTACTTTTATATTGTTTATTATTTTAACTTTAATGTCTGACGATTTAGTTAAATTTGTAATATTCATTTTTATTTTTTTTAAATACTGAAAATTAACAAAAGTTTAAAATATTTACATAAACAGTGGATAGAGTCGTATAATAAAACAAATAATACAGTATTTACGACTGATGGTGATATAGTTTAGTAGGTAACTAAGTATGAACTAATTTTGTTTTTATTAATTTTATTTGTTTTTTTATTAATATTTCATTATATTTATAAAGGTAACTAAGTATGAACTGATTTATATTTTATAGTTAAATAACTTAGCTGTTACTAAAGACCATACAAGTTATATATTGTTTTTATTAAACTATTTTGTTTTTATATAATATATTTCATTGTATTCATAAACCTATGAACTGTTTTGTATTTTTTATAGTTAAATATTTTATATGTTACCAAAAAGGAATGGTACATAAGTTATTTATTGTTTTAATTGAATTATTTTGGAAAAAAAACAAACCATATTATCTGTATATTTACAAGTTTAAGGAATATTTAGAGAATATTTTAGGGTTTTTTTAAAACATATTAGCATCATATTTTAAGCTTTTAAGAACCTAAAAATCTGCTCTTTAGTTATCATACTTAAATTGTTAAATTGTTTTTATTGACGGGGGCCCACAACCATGTATTGGCCCCTGGGCCCCTGAAGCTCTTGATCCGGGCTTGCATTTACGTAAAGTTGTCGGTTAATATGCGTTTCTAGAGTTGCGAGGTGTTTTTTTTTTTTTTTTTTTTTTTTTTTTTTTCATTCAAAACGTATTTTACAGTTTCACTTAAACCATGTATTTACTTATGTCTGTTTGTCTGTTTTTTTTTAACATCAATAAAAGGTCGAAAATAACAAACCAACAAATCGTTTGAGGAAAAAACAACAACAACTCTTCATTGACAAATACCATGTGTGATGGACTTATTATTATTATTATGAATATTATTATTACTACTTTATAGCGTGCGTGCATTGTATTGGAACAACGAAATAAATAACACACGATATTTTATTGTCAGAGCGGATGCGTATAAGAATAAATAGCACACGGTTCACGCGCTAGATATTCGTAGTATATAAAACGCGGTAAATTGCTGCACATTGTAAAAACTATAATAACAAAAAACCACAAATACTATGCCCGTTATCCAGTAACAAAAGATTTATCAATCAAAGTATTTATTTATATTTTATTGTCGTAGGGGTTCACGTTGAAACACCCATACATGAGTAAATAATATATATATGCCGGATGGAACAAACTTAAAGTCAAAATGTCTATCATCAATACATCCTAGTTAAGAGCAAGTGAAAGAAAACCGAATAGTCATCACCGTATCACGATGTTCGAGGACGTATTTGTACTATTAATATTATTATTATTTAATTTATTATTACAAAGTTAGCTGTTGTCGAGAATCATTATTGTAATATGCGTCGGCGATAATAGTAAGCTTCATTTTTACTGGTATACAACAAATAAAAATTAAATATAATGAAAGTATATATATTTTAAAAAGAACTTTATTTTATATGTAGATACATCTATATATTATTTAGATAGTGAATATTAAAAAAATAAATAATAATATATAGCATTTAAAAAAGAAGCCGAATAAATTATATACGTTGAATATTATTGTGTTAGCTAGAAATTTCACTTACGTCCTTATAGAAATCATCTAGTCTTGCAATTTTAATTATTTAAGAGTTCATTATATTATTGTATTTCGAAATTAATTCGATTATCTATTCGCTGTGCAATATAGATTAAATATTTTTCTTTGGAATATTTACATATCGTTAATTATACCACATGATAGGTATTTATAATAGGTAAATAATATAAATATTATTTTACGAGAATAGTTATACGTTTATTAACTATTATAAAAAACATATAGAATCATTTTTATTAAATTAAATAAGAATTATATACAACTATATTAAAAAGTATTTAAAAGTTTAGGACACTTTACAATACACACGATGAACAACAGCCGACTGAGAACAAAAAAATAACCATTCTATACATAAACTACAATATTGGGCTATAACACGATTGCATCCAACCAATTAAGACGATCAAACCCGTTTTAACTTTTTACCTGAACAAAATCCAACACGATTACGCTCCAATATACATATATTACATAGATAACATATACATGATATATATATTCTAACAATTTTACAATGTACTATTTAAAAATCGACCTTGATTTTCCTTAGAATTGATTTCCCAGTATGTATAAGTGGTATAACTAGGTATTTTAATTAGTACGTACACTTGAGTAGTTGAGATAATATTTCATAGTTAATTTATTGCTAAATTTTACAACTTTTATAAATTTTTATAGTATTTAAATATATAAATCATTTGTATAATATATATTAGTTTTTTTTTAATCAAATTTTTTATATTATTTTAATATATTGTTACACGCGATTATTTATATATTTACAATTTTTTAATCAACTTTATTAACGCTGCACAACTTAAAAACTTATATTTATTTTGACGATATTTAACAATTTTTTATTTAAATAAAAATGCATAAAAATATAAACTAATAACAAAAATATGCACTAAAAATGAATACATTTTATTCATCCTAAACAATGATATTCGCGCGCAATTCAGAAGCATCGGTGTAAATATATATTTTAAAGCGCAATCGTGTTGCGTTTTGTGTAGGTAAAAAGGTAAGACGAGCGCAATCGTATTGCACCGCGATATTTTAGTTTTATGAATATTACAAACACATACATAGATATCAAATCAAAACGCTTAAATTATCTGTATTAATAATTAATTTGTAAACGTATTAAGTATTGTAATATAATGTAAAAATGTTTGATAAAAAGCGTTTTAAACTTATAACCTCTTATTAACGTATCAAATTATTTCGAATGAAAAAACAAATTTACTAAGTTTTAACCACTTAAAGGTAAAGACAGATTTTATGCATTTTTAGAAAATACGAATAAAAAACAATAAATAGTGACTCTGCGCGTGAACAAATAAATGTCATATAATACTATGTTAATAAAATTAGTTATTTATGTAGTCGTTGAAATAATAACGACTGTTGCTTGAACGTCAAAGGACTTAGTGGTTTATTTTTCCATTTTATTTTCAGAATTACATTTTGTATTTGTACATCTTACGGTACGCGTGTATGTACAGATGTATCCCATATAATTTAATAATATATTATTACAACGAACTCAGTCTAATTTATTTTTCCCAAAGCATACAGTGTTTTGTTCGGAGACCAGAAAACGCGATGGCAGAAATACAGTACGTCAATATATATAATTTATACCAGACGATATAATAATAATTATATTGATATGATATTATCAAACTTAGCCTATTTAATATTGTGTGTATTTTTTGAGTGTACGGTGTATGACGACAATGACGATTCAGTGCGATCCATAAAAAAAAAAATTAAAAAAAATAGTAACCGTTCTACATCATTGAATTATTATCATTAGATATTAGATATATACGTGTGTACGATAGGGTTAGAAGCCGTTATTTTAAATTTGATTTCTGCAGCGTTTGTCATTGAATTCAAATGTGGATACCGATTATTTCAGCTTTTCGACAATCACTTTAAACGATTTTATAATGTTTTGAAGCCTTAGCATGAATATTTTATCAACATATTTGCCACAAGACTATTATAATTTGTGATTTTGTTATACGAAACACAAACTCAGGAGAGTTGTATGTGGCATACGTTTCCAATCCATTGATGAACAAATTAAATAAAATATATTATATTCATACAAAATACTCTACATTAGTTATGAACTCCACTGGGTAATCGTAATATGTGTATGGTAACGAATAACGATTATAACAAACAACCGTTAGTAGCCCCATGATATTAAATGATAATATTATTTAAAAACGTGACACCAAAATTCAGTTTGACCGAGATTTGTGCAAACATATAAAATATAATAGGAATTTAAAATATTTCAAAGATAATGGAATTTTCAAATTTTAAAAATAACTAGACTACATTAGAACGCCTATCTTATGTAAGCAATTTCATAATCTCCTATTCATTGTAATCATTTCGTTATAACATAAATATCCGAAAAAAATATTGTATTTTTAAAAATTATAAAAGTCACGTTTAAAATACTCATATTTACGCACATCTATCTTTAGTAGTCTTATTTCAAAACAAATAATTATTATTAGTTTATCAATATAACTTATTCATTTAAATTTTTGAATTTTGGATAATTTTGAGTTGTGAGAAATTTGCTCGAATCTTTACTTTACAGAATAGAAAATCTAAGTAATTATTATTTTTAATTGCGTATTAAACATTACCAAAATCCTCACAGAAAGATTAGAATTTTTACTCGTTTTAAAATGTGTCTACAAAAAGAGCTTTCGTTATTTTATTAAGGTAATAAGCTGCATTTGTAACTACTTTAAGTATTTTTATTTATTTATTAAATGTCGCTAACTGTTGGTAGTTTTATCAGGATATTGCATCACTTTGGAAAATGACAATTATATGATTCTATAATCTACACATATATTTGTGTGTGTGTGTGTGTGTGAGCTAGTTATAAACTGCATCGCATAACATACTTTCCGCGGCAAAATGTCTGAACCAATTATTATTATCATCGCTTCCCATGGCAATAAGCGTATATGACGCCGCTGACCACCGCATCCAAATAGCTTTTAACGCGATTGCCTCCGTGAAACAATGTTGGAATTTTGTTTTCACACTGTAGTCTTATTGTAAGATGTCTATACATACATAATACATAATTACTGCAGCTCACCAAACGTAACTCGTAATCGTAACAATATATTATGAGAAATGTTATATGTTAGATCTAATAACATTTATAATAGACCCTCAAATTTACATATAACAATAATTCCGGCCAAAGTTATTTTCGAGCTACATTAAATCAAACACTCAACCAATATAAATAATAAACATCAAAATAAAAATTCAACTCTAAAATTAACTTCTTTCTTACACGAATTTTAAACCCCTAACAGCCCCTATTACGTTTAACAATTATCGTTGAAAAATTAATTTGAGAAAATTTCAACTAACCAAAATACCATCTAACTTTTATTAATAATTGAATGGAAAAGAATAACTTAAAAAATAATGGACTTCAATATTTACAAAAAAAAAAAAAAAATAAAAATAATTGACATCTCATTAATTATATAAAATTAATTTAATATCAAAAATCAAACGAATAAAAAAAATGAATTTGAAGTTCTGATTGTGAACAGTTTTTCTACTCATGTATTCAATTTTTAATGTATGCTCTTTATTTTATTATAAAATTTACTTATTAATTATTATACACATTTTGTATAGATTTAAAATATTTTAATAATAAGAAAAAATATTACGAGAAGATGCGGCAGCTGTCAGTGCATCTATAAATTATAATATAAACATATTTTATGTCCAAATTGAACTGCTGATAAATTTATTAGTTTTAGACTCAAATATTTTAAGGAAATTCTCCAAAAAATCAAATTTGTAATTTTAAGAGGTGGAATACAGAAAATTTCTTAAATGCCTAGTTTTTTTTTTTTTTTTATTGTTCTATTATCTGGAGCAAAAATAATAAATATTTATTATAATAAATGTACAATAATTATACGTTCTTGTGCACATTCTTGAGAAGTTTATCTCCATTATAGCCAGAGGAATAGGGGGAAAAAATTGGACTCCTTAAATGTTTCTTTAATCATCGGAAATTTTTCATAAAACGTAAAACGCAGATATTATATTATTGTAATATATATTAAAATATATTATTCTAAAGTGGATTTATTACAGGCTGTAGGCGAAATATAGTTTTAAGTATAGAAATCGCGTCATTCAGTACTTTTTATTATTTATATGTCAATACCTACCATTGATGGAAAATAATACTTTTAAATTATTTTATCACTCTGTACATCAACCATGAACAACAATATATTATATTTACTTAACGTTAGAAATATGTAATAAATAACCAACACACGGCGACGTGCATAGGCATTATAAGCGCACCACAATCATGTGCTCTGTCTTTAGCTTTATTGATTTAGGAAAAATTTAAATAATATAGTCTTCATATAAGAAATTAATATAATATTATAAAAATGTTGCAAAATGCATTGAAAGTGAATAGTTTATTACAAATACTTTGTACATTTTATTCAGTTGTTGCTCCGAAGCAACTTTTAATCTTTCAACGAGAAACTGTATATATAGTTCCATCCCAAGTTTCTTATATATTTAGTGTTTGTTCCTAGTGAGATGTTTTGTGAACTATTATTAATTATTATAATAGTAAGATAAATTCCGATTAATCTTTTTTTAATTAATATTCTTTAACGCTTTATGTAGTATTTTTTTTCTTTCTAAAAGTTACGCAATTCATTGTTTCGTGTACATCAAAGCGTATATTAATTTAATAACTTTTTAGAAAACCCTGGAATTTTATTAATCAAATTAAACGTTTATAATATATCATACATTAAACTAATATTGTTGCAGTGTATATAATACAACTATATTTTCAGCATTACATAGGTTCTATTATATTTTTATTATAGTCTTTTTACGTACAATTGTTATAGAGCCCAAGATTCTCTGGTTTGGTTAATTGGTTGAACTGCGCACAAGAAATAAAAGGTGGTAAAGTAAAAGAGCATTTAATCACTTATGACTAATAATCTATATAATATTATGTTTTGATTTAACTGCGAATATTAGATATCAGTTAATCGCCGTTTTATTGTATCATAATAAACATTTATGATAGAGATGCACATATTTTTTAAAGTTTGCATTTTAAATATTCAATACAAGTAAATAATATAAGAATGATATGCGAGAACAGTAAGTCGATTATTAGTGCCACATCGATAAACGTAAAAATTTAGCCCTTAAAAGGGACAACTTAATATAATACTTATAATATATAATGTGCATTTAATATCATTTTATTAAATACATCCGCACAAAGGTCAAATATGTATTTATTTTTTTACTATCAGAGTACTATAGTTAACATTAAAATGGATTCTGTTCGATTTAATTTTGATGGATCATCATCTACCAAGAAATTTCAAATTGAATATTCCACTGCAAATGCTGTATTAATAATTAATTACATCACAGGTATATTTCAATATCTTTAATGTTCTGAAAAAAAATATATCATGCGTATCTATCTCAACCATGCTTATTTTGTTTTATTGCTTATTTATATAGACGAAAATACTAATATAATACACAATACACTTATATAATGGTGATATTCTTAAAATATTAATAATAATATCAAAGAGGTTGAAATTCGTTATAGTTGTAAGCATTCGATCTTCCTTACACGGGCAGTTAACAATAAGAGATTTAATACCGAGTCACCAAGATGTTACATTTACATCTGATTTTAGATAAAAACCTACTATAAAAACAAAAACAAACAACAATTTTAATTTCGAATTTTATATCATACAAACCATTAGCGCTGTAGATGTTGATCGATTTAATGCTAATTTAATTTAATACACGCTCAAATTATGTACGCCGTTTTAATAACAACTACAGTTTTTAAAATACCTCTTTATGATCTAACGCATGAATGTTTTCGTCTAGTGTATTTTTAAAACATGTTATTTTCGTTTAGAGACAGTGAATACACTCTTCGAAAGTACAGCAAATGAAAATATTCTGGTAAGTGTTATATTTTAAATAAGATGACAAATAGCAATATACATTTTATAAATATATAGATATAATATATTTTTATTGAAAAAACAAAACTACGTAATAATATTATCATTTTCAAGTTCTATCAATACTTATATTTGTTTCATTTTTTTTTTTTTTTTTTTTTAATTGTTTCATTTTTGTTTTTATGTAAAATTAACTGTAATTCTTATTTATTTAGAAAATACTTATCGAAAATATTCACACAACATGCGGACATAATACCAAACTCTAAATACTTAGAAACTGTCAAAAAATGAATCAATAGAGAGAGAACTATGGTGTTACCTGCTAAACGTATCTGACAAAATGAAATATTATTTAAAAAATCAATAAATTTGAAATCACCAGGTTTTGATTTAATTAACAATAAAGTTCTCAAAAATCTTCCCTACAAACTCAATATACTAATTACATACATTTTAAACGCTATGCTAAAACTTCAATATTTCCCACTAATGTGAAAGTTTTCAACTGTAATACTTATACCGAAATCAAATAAACCAAAGATTCTACAGCTATTTATAAAACAATAAGTTTATTTTAAACTCTAGCTAAAATGTTTGAAAAAATAATACTGAAAAAATCAGACCTTTAACGTGAACCAATAAGGTTACTTCAAACTCTAAATGTTGCTAAGCAAAACACTCTACTGTGTACCAAATTCATCATTTAAAAAACCAAATATAATCTTTTTCAAAATAAAGTAATTTTGTCCAGGTTTCTTATTGAACGTAACACAGGCTTTCAATTTCAGAGTGTTGTATAAAAGCCTTCTATACAAACTTAATTTTTTTTTCTGCACCATCTTATCCAATTATTTACTAATACCTCGAAAACTGCTCATATATTATCCGATATGGAAACTCATACTTATTATGTTTTTGCATTAAAGCTGGTGTATTCCAAGGCAGCGACTTCTCTTCCGATCGGTTAAACATTTACATGGCTTACATACCTGTGAGTACAAACAACACCACGACCACCTACGCAGACAAAACTGCTATACTTCGTACTAAAAATTATCCCAACGAAACGTTCAGTCTACTACAAATCCACTTAAATTCAATTTACAATTGGACAATTAAGTAGTAAATTAAAATAAATTCTAACAAATCTATAAATGAACTATTTACGTAAAAATAGCCGACCATCCACCTATTTACGTTCAAGGTATTCAAATCCTATCTTCTTCTGATGTTAAATATCTCAGAATCACTCTTCATAAAAGACTAACTCAGGGCCCCCCACCATAAACTAAGAAAAAAAACCCTTAGCAGTGAACTACATCTAATTAGTCTAATTTTAAAAACAAGGATCTTAATTCGCACCAAACTTGTTATGTATAAATCGTTTTTACTTCCTATATGGAATATGCGATTTAAGTTTGAGGCTATGCCACGCCGTATATAAGCATTCCAATCGATCACTATCCGTATGGTAACATCTGCACCTTGGATTGTATTTAACTTCATATTACACTCTAATCTAAAAATACATTTAGTTGACCAAATAGCCACCAAGATCTTTATACTTCAAACTGTATTTCCATGCTGACTCGCTAGTATCGAAAATGTCATCCAACACACAATGCATAAATCCTACCCATCAACAAAAGAGAAAATATTGTAAAAATTTATTAACTTTAAATAATATTTCATCATTGGTTGGCCTTCATCTTCATATTATTTCACAGTTTAAATATACAGTAACTATCATATTTATTTATTGTACTATTTCAACGTAGATTATAAATATATATTTTTAGAAAAAAAAAAATACTTGTTTATTGCAATAATATTGACATTCATTTTCCACAATATTCACAAACGTTCATAAATAAATTAGTTAATACTAGTATACAAACGAGTAAGTATCATATATTTTCCAAGCATAATTTAAAAATATGTTATGTATTTCATTTATAATAAACACTGCATTTTAATGAGTAATGATGTAGGTGTATAAAAGTTGTTATTTTATAATGAATATAATAACATGCCAATTACGGTGATGATGAATAGCTGTAGTTCATTAGAATTAATCTCAACAAATGTTGTCTTATTAGAAAACCAATAGGTATACCAGTATTATAGCACTATTTCTTGCAAATAACGAGGTATCGAATTTTATTGGGAAACAAAATTTCACTCGACGAAGACAAAGAATGCGCTCTAAAATTAAACTCTTGGTAGTTTTTAGTATTAAAAAACTATTAATTAAATCAATAGACATGTTTACAAAATTTGAAAAAATCTCTCCCTTAAGTTAAAAAAAAAAAAATCATGTTTTACATACATTACACGCAGCCTACGTGTTATAATGTCATGCAACGGAACTCGGAAGTATACATACCTATATGCACAGCAGAGACCCTCATCACTTGATTACGATAAAACGAATTAGAAAAACATAATATAGACTATAGTTTAGGCAGGTACCCAAACGTCAAAGAGAAAAGTGCAAGTCACTTGCGCGAGCCGACTGTTGTTTACTCGTCGGCGCAACGAAGTCCTTCATTTTATAACAACTACTCAACTAACCCGACACTAAAAAAGGAACCAGCGCCTTGGCGCGACACTAATGTAAACACAATAAAGTATAATGTAGCACAATATTTTATCACTTAAAGTCATTGTCTGCGCATACTTTAAACTACTTCATCTGACCAACGATCTCACGTGCCGTAATCGCAATTTATAATACCTACTACGATATTTCTATAGGTACAATATAATTATAATGAGCAAATAACTACTTTACTGACAAAATGAAATATGTTTATAGTTTTACATTATAAGAACGGCTGCAGACAGTGCAGACACATTTCGGATTTGTAGCTACGAGCCCGTGTAGGAAAGTATTGTGTGTACGTGTGTATGTGGGGAAGGCTAAATATTTAAATATATTATTTATTGTCACGATATTTTCTCATTCAATCCACCTACCCAGTATTTATTAAAAATGCATTTCTATTTATTTAGTGATAATGTAGCATAACTATTTGACATGATATTTTCATACAGCATAATTCACGCTAATTTCCATCACTATATTGCATAATTAAAATCTACAAAATTTAAATTACACTTCAAAAATATTTTGGATTTAAAAGCAGTAGAAAAAAAAATATTGAAATTATTTCGATACAAATTTTTCATGAATAAAACAAATTTGATATGATTCGCACTGGTATGCCGCAAACATGCAACTTTCTTGAACCATATACATTTTAACCAATACATAGCGATATACTTAATTTTTTTCTTAAAATTTTGATCGTTACTCATGTCCACAGTTAAGATATTATCGGACAGAGTTATAAAAAAAAAAAAAACAACTAAGATGGTTAAAACAATTATTTACAAGACGAAAAAATGTGTTTTTGGTTTGTACTGTCACATATTTGCTATTATACGCATAGACATTATGCTCAACCGTTAAATTATTTTTAAATCAATACAATAAAAAAATGATCATACACCATACGTATTGTTATGCACCGACTTGCAGCAATGCATTGAACAATTATTCAATTAATTCATTCTAATTTGCGTTTAGTAATTACATGGACAAAGCGAATAAACCATAATATTACAAATTTACATTTTCTGTGTTTGCTAATTTTATATTTACGATCAAAAATATGATTTTAATAACCAAAATCAAAATGCAATATATCCTAACGATATAATACTAATACTAAGTTTTAAAATATTTAACTAATATAAATATAATATGAACTAAAGTATATGCCGTGTAAAAATCACCTACAGTATTACATTTTATAATGTAGTGTTACAAAAAATATTATGTCCATGCAATGCAAATGTGCTCAAAATTTCAGTAAAAACAAAATATAATTGAAAAACATTTTTTTAAATATTATATATATATGTTACCGGTAATATGGATAATCCGGTATTTTTTAAAATGCCTAGACATTATGCAAAATGCCGAAAATCACTCGATAATATATATAATACGAGCTTTGCCTAGGCATTATGTATAATGCCAAACGTCAATTAGAAAATATGATAAAAATAAACGAAATTGGGTACCATCTTGTTTAGTCACGAGGCTCCTACGATTTAAGTGGTCGGCCTCGATGACAACACCACCAAAAAGATTATATACCAATAATTGTTGAGAACTGCCTAAAGAAGAGGTGACCATACAAAATGTAAATATTTGAGCATTATTTAAAACGTATGCCAGTTGTACGCCAGAAGTCCCAATAGACACAGAAGTGGCGTTACAAACAGTCGCAAAAGAACAGTCGACAGGAACTGGCCAAGGATTTTTAAAATGCGTTTGTAAGACCAAGTTTCAAAATAAAAAGTGTATTTGTCTTAAAAAATAACGTTTTATACACATCAAAATGTAATTTTTCAACAACATGTTGTAATAAGTAGCTATAATAATAATATATATACACAATATAATAACATTAAATATTTTTGTTTTTTACTTTGCCCAAAAAAAATTGGCATTTTACATAATGCCTAGGTATTTAAAAAAATACCTAGTTTATATGTAAAATAATATTGAAAATCCTATATTTTATTTACATTGACTAAAACCGGTCGGCAATATGCATAATACCTAGTCATTTTTCAAAATACCTGAATTATCTTTAATGTCGGTAACATGTATATATATAATATATGTTCATTTATTTTAAATATTTATGGCCATAAAAATATGTTTTTCTAATTTTAAAAGCTCATCAAAAGATTATTTGAATAATAGCACGAAATATAAAATGTAATTATGATATATTTTAAATATTTATTTATTTATTTATTTTTTATTTATTTTTATTACAGTTAAATAGTTTTTTCTTTAATAAATGTGTTTTTTACTCACTTTTTATTTTATTATTTTAATAACTAAAACTCATTTATACATTAACTAATAATTTTAATAAGTCAACATTATCAAAAATAAATTTCTGTTAAATATTCTACAGTAAAAAAAGTAGTGATCATTTGAAAAAAAGGGGTGATTATATGCTTGGTGAGTCATCCTATATATACAATACATAAATGTAATTTTTTATCACGTTGTTATATATAATTTAATGCACGAACCATTCATTGATTTAAATCTTCTACACTATCCAATCTCAACTTTTTATTCATAAAATATAAATAACAAAAATATTTTATCAAGACATTGTAAACATGGTTAAAAGTTAAATTTTTCAATGTTCGTTTTTAAAATATTACCTAATAAGTAAGGTAATAATATAGTTATAGCCTCTTGCGTGTTAATTATTTCAGTGTGAACTTCGAACATCAAACTCCGATAAATACACATAAAATACATAAGTAACAAACGCTGTTTTATTAAAAATCATTTTTAAAGTAATTTCAAATCGACACATCAATACAAAGCATTTCTAAGAGAATCGTGTGCAACATTTTCAGTTAAGTTATAATTATTCCTAAGTACGGATATAATCAAGAATGTGTGTACTATATTGCATTCTAATATCGTTTTGAATTGTAGTATAACCGTTTAAACAGGAGAATACAGAATATTGTATAATTACAATCATTATTCATTACACCCACTTCTAAAATTAATTCAAATCTATATAATATATATGAGCCTTTATTATAGGCTTTATAGTATTAGTAGAAATATATTACAACACTGACTTACGTTTCATATAAACTGTGAGAACATAGTTTAATGTATATATATTTAAAAATGGTATTTACCAACAGTCGTGTTAGTTGCATTACGTCGTTTAATTTAAATATATAATTTTAAGGTCGAAATCGTTAAAATAAAAAAAAAATAAAAATAATTTGATTGTGACTTTCTGGTTTCCGTTTTTAACCACCGCAGCTGGTAATATATTACTCTATTATATTTATATAGGTAACTACTCGTATTCAAACGAATTTTACCTTCTTTTTTTTTTTTATTATTAATATTATCATAATGATATTATTGTTTTTAAATTTTCTTCGGTATACTAGTGGTATTATGACAATGTGTAACCTATTATAAACATTATATTATACTGTGAAACGTCGCTGTTTTTAGTACATTTACATTATATATCCATGTATATATTGTGAGGATAATGATATCGCTTATCATTATAGAACAGCAAAAGTAATTTATTTTCCTAATGGATTATAAACAATAAAATTCACCTTTATTATTTAGTCAACTGTATCGTCAGAAAAAATGTTTTAACTACCGGTGTGGCCAAGTCGGGGAAAATCGAGAAACTTTTTAAGCGTTTTTATTTTTTTATATTAATACTATTGTTATTATTTTTATTTTTAACTCACAAATAGCACATCACGCGACACCATCGCCATCTCGTGTATTATTACTGCAGCCGATGTACGGGGTTTGCACTTTGCAGTATAGCGAGATATGTACAACATAAAATCAAAAAACTTATTATTTTCATAGCCTGTTGTTAAAATAATAATAATAATAACAATAATATTAACCAAACTGTTTTTTACTTATTCATAACATTTAACGGCACTACGAAATGCAATACATTTCTTCAATACACTTTAATACCTAGGTACATCATAACATTCATAACTTTCCTGCAAAAATAATTTTTTATAAATAACTTTATTTCGTCTTGTGTATCAAACAGAATTCTATTTTCTGTACACTTATTATTATTATTATTTAAAGACCATCGTCTGTGACGTCGATCGACTTTTGATCGAAAAGATTAAAACACATCAGTTGATATTTTGTTAACACAATAATAAATCGTATATTATATTATATATATACATAAGGTTTAATCGAGCTAACAAAAAACGGACGTGACCGGTACCGTAATTCTCAGCTTGGTTTCGGGCTCGCTACAGGTCAAACGAACGAATGTGTATTGTGTGTATTACTGGATTAGAACGCCCCAAGATAAAAGAGACTTGGAAAAATTATATGAAACACTTGATTAACATAGCCGATAATATTACAATAATACAGCGTATACAGAGCAGTTGTGTGAAAATTTTTTATCTTTGAAAATATTTTTTAAATTGATCTCTTTCATTCTCTCTCTTAAACTATATAAAATAACCAATACATATATATTTATATTTTATATCTATTACTGTAACCCTGCACGAACTAATAGTTATAATTACTTTAGTAAAAGAGTATTTAATCAGTGTATAACCTAACACTAAAATTATTAAGTGATAGCTTTATTTAATGTGTATATACATAACACAAAAAACAGAATAAAACAAAATGTTGAACTATTAAAAACTGTCTAAAAAACTGTGTTGATTAAATTTATCAAATTATTTAACTCCCACGTCTAGTCATGCAACTATATATGTAAAATCATAGAAATAACGTAACATCCGATAAAAAATCGCTAGGTTCATCACAAATCATAATTATCATGTTTATGAATAATAATATATTGTGTGTTTCTATAACAAATGTTGCAATTTTAATGAATATACTCAATGAAGTAACTTAGTAAAACAAAATCTTAACTGTAACATTTTTTATACAAGCGAGAAGAGAATACGATTAAATACGTGTTGTGCTTAGTGGCAGTATATTTTTATATTAAAATGTCATTAAATTTATTTTAATTTTGAACGGTATTACCAAATTTAAAAATTGTTCAATTATATATAGCTTAAAAATAAAATGACTAAACACAACAAATGGTCCGGAAATCTTCCTTTAGTGTAAATTTCATAGTACTCAACCACTAATAAAATATATTATAGTGATAAAAATATAAATTAAGATCATAAGTTAAAAACATTATTAAATTATAAGTTTATTTCAAGAAGAATCTATTTTAAAAATTGTATATGATCAATTTAAAACGTATTTAAACTTCAATCAAAATATTAAAATAAATTAATATAAAATTCACTAATTGTTATGTACTTATTAATTATGTAAGATTAATATTCCTCTACTGAAAATTTTTATTTTTATATAAATATTGTGCATAACTCAGCTTTTTTATAAAAGCTGAGTTATACACTATATCATGTTTCATACTTAAACATCAACTCGTAGTGAACCAATATATATAATTTATAATGTAATTCTTATAAAACAAAGTCAATTTATAGCAAAATTAAAACTGCGTTCTGTAAAAACACTTTGTATTTGAATAAATACAATAATTTTTAGTAATTATCCATGAGTGTGAAATCATTAGAAATATTTAAGACGAAAATACCTTAAACAGCTCAATTGCATTTTAATGATTACTTGTTTAGTCTTTGAAATATTATAAATGTATTCAATGTATTTTGAAAAAACATCACGTAGTAACAAAAAAAAAAAAATTAGCTTAATAATAATAAATCATATATATATAGAGCACTACACAGTATATAGCTTCATGTTCCGATGATGGATTTTTAAATAATAATAAGTTGCAAAAGATAAAATATGGAAAAAACCAAACCAAAAAGTTAGCAAAATTAAAAAAACAACCTTCAAGTAGCCCTCAAATTGTAAAAATATGAAAAACGAAACAATCTTAAACAGACTAAGAATAGGCCACACAAAATTTACCCATGACTTCTTAATGACCAAAGAAGAACCCCCAATTTGCACCACATGCGGAACATGTACAATAGTCAAACATATACTAACAGATTGTTTAAAATACGAAGACCTCAGAAAAAACGACTTGCCTGGACAATTATCCGAAATCCTGGGACCTGACAAAGATGCGAACATAAAAGTAACAAATTTTTTAAAAATGTTAGAATTGTATGATTTAATTTAGCATAATAATAATACTATATAAATAAAAAAAAAATTAAATCTACACGCTAATAATGATTGTTATTGAAGCGTTATTTTTTTCAATAAAAAAAAAAAATAAAATAAGTTACATTCCGATGTTGAAGTAAAAAGTTTTGATAGATAAGAAATTGTAAATTAAAATCATTAATTGATTATACTGGAAATTCCATTAGACTTTATTATACTTACGCAAGTTTAAATCGAATAGTTTTCAGTTGATTTTAGCTTACTAAATATCTTTTTTCGAGTATATTATACATAAACATAAAAGTATTTAATTTAAAATAATTATTCATGTACAATCATACCTTGGTAAAATGTTTGCTAGAATATCAGATAGTTGAATTAAGTTTTTGTAAAACTTCAAGTATCAAATAAGTAATACAAGTATTTTAACTGGTACTTATATCTATAAGTTAAAAAAAAATTAATTTTAATGTATTAGTTACAAGTTATAATATAACTAAAACTATTTCTTGAAAAAAATATTGTTGTCGATATGAAGGATTAAATACGATTTAAAATATATATATATATAGGTACATACGTACATATTATAAAAAATTTAATAGAATTTCAAATTATAAATTTATTTCCGAAAAATTATGATAAATTCAATTCTTAATAACATTTGCACTATTACTATAATATTATTTTTATTTTAACTTTCTTAGCTGAGGATAATAGTATTTTTATTATAAAAATAATTTATGTTTTTTTTTTTCATTATTAAAAACAAAAAGTAAAAAGAAAAAAAATATACATAGATTTAATAATGTCATTTACTGATTTATTAAGTTTTATATACAAAAAGCGTCTAAGTACTTATGTACATTATTTTCAATGTTATGTGCCGAACTATAAGGTACCTACTTTGAATACAATTCGTGCGGTCTACGGTTATTTTAAGTTTCAACGACCGAATGCTTAGCATCTATAGTATTAATTCATTACAATGAAGGTAGTTTGGTTTTTGTTCTATCGACTGCTATACTCAATCGCATACCATTGCTGTTATGTATTGGCATTAGGTATACCATTTTCAATCGCACCCATTATCGAAGACAAATGTAAGTAAATATGTATATTCTCCATAACTGTCTTTACTCCTATCTGCCCATAAAGCACTTTCAAGATAATAAGTATATCCTTTTAATTTGTACGCATGAGTCCCATATTTCACGTAATGGTCGAACATAAAGAAATTCAAATATATATATATATATTTATTTATTTATTTATTCTATATTTGTCCCGCGGTAAATCAATAAATATACACTTAGTATTACAGTATTGCGAGGAAAAGGAAACGCGCAGATTTCATTCAAGTTTAAATTCGGACCATTGTTCGCAAACCGTGCACAATTTTAAAACCTTCCAACCATTGACGAACTTAAAGTTTTTAACTTCAATCTTACTTTGTGCTTTTTGATTCGAAAAATTCAAGATCGGAGAGTTGGATGATATCAACGTCGATACACACTGTAAGTATGCCTCCCAGTTACAAAGAGTTCTTATAATATGTATATATTAGTTAAGCTGGTCGACTAACATAGAAAATCCATTTTAGTAATATAATTTAATTTTATGAAATACTGTGAACGGATTTATTGCTGAAGGTATATTTCAAGTTAAATATAAAATTATACTCAGAACATCACCACATTTTAGTATAATAAAGAATATCTAAATATCTCATTTAAAATCTATTAAAAAAAACATAAGTTTTAATATTAATATTAAACTTTTTAAACATTTTGATAAAATATAAATATGTTTTTGTTTTAAAAATACTGACATAAGAATTTGGCATAATAATTAAAGTAGAATATTTGACTTTTGAAGACCTTACGTTCTAATATAATTTTATAACGTTTATTTTAACATTTAAAAATAACTTTAGTAATTAAAAATATGGTACAACTGAATGTGCAAGTAATATTCAAAACTAACCATTAAGTAAGTAGTTAATTTAATAGTCTAGTTTTTTATGATATTAGTATAATTTTGTAATGTCTATTTTTCTTGTTTTGGCTGTAAGATAAGATCTATTCAATAACTCTATACGTAAATTATTTAGTTCATAATATCCGATCTTTGATTAAAATATCATGTTTTAATTGTATACTCTATTTTGTTTGTACATGACTAACCATAGGTGCAAAATAATAATTTATAATATCATACCCAAACATATTGTATAAATAAAAACGATATTTGCATTATGCGTCAGTATTCAGTTATAACTCTGATGATGGCATACCTGCGTCCATACAGTAAATAATAAAAAAATTTAATGTTATTTACAAGCATAATAATTCATGAAGAAAAAAAGAGAACCACCCACTTTAAATTCCATGGTAAGCAAGATTTAACGATATATTTTTGTAAACTACCTTCGTATCTTAACGCTAATACCCGTAGTGCTCCTGCATTTTTCTTACACCTATTATTATGCAACGTCACATAAGCTATTGTATAAATTTCAGACTACGCCTGCGTAAATTTAGATAGATATAAAGATATACGTAAAATACTCATATGTGTGAAGAATTTAGTATATTTTAATTCTATAAGTAATATAATTTAAAAAAAAAATTATTGTTAAAATTATAAATATATTTTACAATAATTATCTATTGTATTTTTGTATTGTTTTCACTAGACTACATCAAATACTAACATTGGGTCCTCTGAGACATACTGAGATATTTAAATTAAGAGTTTTAAGTTTCTAAGACAGATCCTTTATAATAATGATAAATAGTAAAATTATTTTACAGATACTAGCTACTTAAATAGGTATATAATGTTGTTAATGTTATAATTTTAATATAATTTTGGATAATGATAATTTCTTCATACCTGACTCTAACTATTTTTATATTTAACCATAGTTAGTAAATGCTGTAGACACGATATTATTAGAATGTTGGATTAAACACGTTTATACACTTCAGTGTGCCAACAGTTCGAATGAGATAATGGTCCATCGGGACGAACCAACTAACCCTTTCCCAAATGTATATGAATAAGTCCAAAGGATGACCTTTCGTTAAATATGTATATGTATGTGTTTTAGATTTTTACTATTCCCTTTTTTTCTCTTTGTAAGTTATATTTTTTTAAGAACATGGAACGACAAAAATATAGCTGAGCTTTGCTGAAGAACTTTAAGCATATATTGTTTACTATAAAGGTCCACGGGGACTTAAGATTTACAACGAACGAGTTCAATCAAGTTTGACCGATAGACCGGAAACTGCATTTTCATAGATTCTATATAGTGTGGTTTAGATAGACTTTCGTCTTTTAGTGTTATATGCAAAAGTAGTGGCTATTTATATTTTATACAATTCGTGATGTTTGGAAATTTTAAAACGACAATTGTATTACTGGCCGATAATTTGTTAAGCACATAAGCATAAAAGGAAACTATTTCTTACATTCTCTTATTGTCTAACATTGTTACATTATACTCACTTATATGTATAAAATTAGACTGTCTTTACCTAAACAAATAGTAAAATAAGAAGAAAATGCATTGACATTTTTTAAACGTATAAATAATCAAATGCATAGTGTTTAATATAGCTTAAAGAATCTATTAAAGGTAAACTGATTAAACTAGGTCATTAAATGTTACAAACATTATAATACACAAATATTTATACTATAGTTTGCTTAGTTTGAATAAAAACACCATATTTATAACCGTTTTAATATTATTAAATTTTCATTTTCATTTAAATTAAAATAATTTATTAGTTTGATAATTGGATAAAAGTTTAATTGTATTATAAATATTAAATTATTTTAACAAAGATATTAAAAATAATATTTTAACTTAATTTGTTTGATTTTATCTAAGCAATATGTAACAATTAATTATAAATATTTTGTAATTATAATATAAATAACTTTTTAAAAATTAGTCGATATTTATAAAATTATTAAAATTCAAAGAACATTTCAATTTAAATTTAATATAATTTACATTTATAATACTTTTAAAGAACTTAATTTAAAACGATGAATTGAATTTTAATTTTGGTTATCATTTATCATAATGTTATATTGGTTGGAGTAATTTATAAATATCTCGATAAATATAACATAATACTATATTTTATACATCATTTTTCAATATAATATAATTTCGAGTATAATGTATTATATTATGCACCCATTTTAAATAGCTCTTCAGTCTTCTATTAAAAAAAAAAAAAAAAACTTTTAAATTGATTCATTCAATGTATCTATGTAATAATTAATTATATATTTTTAATTTAATAATACATTACTGTAATTTAGTAATTTATCCAGGGCATAAAATGGTTAGTGCTAACTGTAATAAATTAAAATACCATTAAATCTAAGTTATCGGTTATTTTTAGTTCAACGCCTTAAGATATTTTATTACAATATTACTCAGTTGTTTCAGTCAAGATCAATATTATAAATGATAAATATTAATTTCTGAAGTGAGGCTCAGTTTCTTTACATACCTTTTATTGATTGTTATAGAACGTGTGTTATACTTTTCTATAATAACCTATAGTATAATAAATGTATAACATATAATATATACATATTATGTCATATGATCTTATATAATATTTTAAGCATAACAAATATTCTATAATAATTAGTAAATAAAGAATTTTTTTATTGTTTTATAAATTCAGGGTAAATATATACATTTTTACTGAGATTTTTACAGTTATATACGTTGTTTTATTATAAATCTTGAATATATAATATGGTTGAACAATATTGGATGTATATTCTTTAAGTTGTATGTATTAATACCCAACTAATTGTTTGTATAAAAAAAATCTTTATTATTGAGTATAGTTATGAAATGTATTTGGCAATTGTACTAATTAACTAACTTTGAACTTTTGTTAGTATCTGATAAATTTTAATAGGTATACGAATTGAATCATTGAACCTATATTATTTATATCAAAATGAACTAATGTTTCAATTGATAACAATTTATGTTATAAAACTAAACACTACAACAAATATTAAATTAATTATGTTAAAATATCAAATGTCGACACATTTAATTTAAAATAATTTATTTCAGTTCAATAAAAACGAATGAAAAAAAAAATCAAAATATATTATTATTTATAATTAAATTATTTTTAATAACACTATTTTCAATAAGATAAAAATTATTGTTTTAAAAATATTAATACTACATAAAGAATTAATTTTTAATTTTGTGGAGTAAATTGTATATTTTACACAAATTCCAAATTGTATATTATAGTAGGTAACTATTTAAAATAGACTATACTGATTATAGGCTAAATACACAAATATATATGCAATTAATATATTGATGTTGGTAATAGGTATGCTACTCAAGCTACAAAATAAAATAAATTTATATTATTTTTAAGTATTAACAAAATTGTTTTCATTTATATATATATATATATTTAATAGTTATATTCATATATACCAATATATTAATTTATTTTTGGTATTAAAAAAAAAAATGTTTACAGTCGTTACTTTATGTTGTACAATTAAATTTGATAACAGTTATTTCGTGGGGTTATAAATTTAAAAATAAAATGTATGAAAATAATGTTGAGTATAAAACAAAAATAGCATGTAAATATTTTATACTTTAAACTGCGCATATTATATCACATGACAAATGACAATGCAATGTTAAATTATCCTCAAGGGATAAATGTATGACGTTTTATGTTTTACATTTCATACAATTTGAAAATCAGTAAAATTAACTATAAATGGAGAATTTTTGATAAGAGAAAGTTGTATTAAATAATAAGTAGTAATGGATGAATTCAGATAAACTGCAATATCAATATAACAATAATTACTATCAATATATAATATAGGGGCATAAAAATAAATACTGATTGTATTGTCACTTGAGTGGAAGCGTTTTTTTTTTTTTTTTTAAAGTTTAATTAAAAATATAAACTTTTTCATTATCAGCATTTATTAAAAACTAATACTTTATTAAAACTTATGTATATCAGATATGTTTCAAAATATTTGACTAACCCCGAAAAATCTATAATAAAAAAAGTACCATAACTTTAAAATAATATTAATTTTATACTGTATAAGAATTAAATAAAAGTATTATTGTATCAAATAGCATGATTATTAACCAAGTTTTCAGTTAGATTTTCAAAAATAAATTAACTCTGATTCAAGTAATGAAATAAATAATTATTTAAATTTATTCACTCTTATTTATTTGCAATACATACTTATACATTAGAAAATTAGAAAATTACTAATTACTATTACTACTTATTGTAATTTTTATTTATATAAATATAGAATAAGAAATACCTATTTATTTTTACACTAATTAAAATCTTGATTAATGTTATATATAATGTAAAAATCTTCCGAAAGCAATTTAAACTTATTTCTTTTTTTTAAATACCTAGTTAAATTACTGTGACATAATAATAACAACCAATAATATTTTCTATTTTTTAATTATTTCTATAGTTTGTTATTTTATTTTACAATACTAGATATTATGTTTTACATATTCTGTATAAATTATTTTATATCTAAGTTAGCTTTAAATTAATTAATTTTCTAATATAAAATAATGCAATAATTTTAATTGCAATTTATGAACATTTTTCACTTTGTAAAATATCAAACATGTCATAAAACTCATTAAATCGTAGAGTTATTTTCTTTTATAAGTACCTATATTATATTTATTCACCTATAGTGTTGTTATTCATTTGGAACTTACTAATGTACTCGTACTATGTTTTTTGTCTGGATACAGTGTAAACAAAATACAAAAAATCATTTTTAAATTCCGAATTTAAATAGGCAGTAACTTTTACAGATAATAAAGGAACAAGTGATTCTATGTATGTATGTTTATACATTTTAGCAGTAAATTAATACATTAAACAAAACAAGTTTTAAAATGAACATAACAACAAAGTAAGATTAGCCTAATTATTATTTGGCTATTATTTTAAAATTAATTTAAATTTTAAGAAAAATTATATCAAATGTCTTGTTTACATAAATTTTTTATTTTAAATTGATTTACGTTCATCTTTAATCGTATTCTAAGTTTTTAGACATGCATTAAAATAAAGTATTTTCAAAACAAATAATCTCTATATTTGTTTTCAATTAAAATAAAAAAAAAAATAAATGAGAATTAAAATACTCACTACCTACTTAGTTTTTTAAATGCCAATGTATTTAAGTTCTAATATTAACATTATATTTTACCATCAAATTATTTATTTATCAATAATAAATCAATACAAGTAAAACTTTAAACCTTCTTTGTAGTGTAAACTTAAAATGAATATAAATTTTTTAGAATGTTTAAAGATACTTATCATGTCAAGAATAAAAAAAATATTTAACAAAAGTGAATATTTTGTACTGGATTTTAGCCTAAAGATACTATTATTTCTTTAACAGAATCATTATTTAACTTGCAATGATCGGTAGAAAATGTATATTTTATAAATGGAAAAAATTAAGAGAATGAATAAAGAATAAAAAATTAGGTGAATATAATGAATGTTAAAATAGTATAAAAAATTATTATTGCCATAATTAGTTTATAAAATTAGAATATTCTAAAGTATACTAGCTAATTGTATAATTGATTTATAATTTTTAGAATTTAATGTATTTGTGCAATACATATTATCTTCTTATGTGTATCAATTTACTTTTATTTATGTTAAATTTATAAATTGTATTAATTTATAAATTTGTAAATAATAATACCCACGATATATAGAAGTCTATATAAAAGTTAATTGTTTTGAGAAAATAAGTATTTGTCAGTTTAGATATAGTTTATTTTATGATTTCGTTTAAAATATTTAATAAATTGAATTTTTATTGTTTACTAAATAAAACAAAAAACTCCATAATATTATACAAAAATATTTTATTTAGAACAACGAATGTGATTATATTATTTTATTTTGCCTTTAAGAATATTATTTTGATATAAATAGTTTAGTGTAAGTATAGTGAAAATTTAATATTATTATTTAACTAACTGCAGTATCGTCACAAATACAAGTTATTACAATAACAATTTAATTAAAGTATCAACATAATATTAAAAGCTTTTTGAAATAATAACAGAATAATATTGAATACTAAAGGTAGTATGTGCCTATATAATATTATTAAATAATGTACATTTACATCGAAGACACTAAATTGCATACTCAATACGCCGTTCTACAAATCGAATTTTTCAACATTCTAATATTTATAATATTTAAAAATTGTCTTTTAACACAGAAAATTCTAATTAAACAAAAATACATTTACAAATAGATTGTGATCAAACACTATATCAACATTATGATTAAAATAATTACAAGTTCAAATATTTTTATTCCAGAATTAAAATTGTATACTTGCTTATTATAAGTTTTTATCCAAATACCATTTTAAAAATATAAAGCGATTTTTCTATCAATTACATGAAAAACATATAATGAATTTCTAGGTTTCAAATAACTGTGTTGCATACTAAGCCTATGTATAAAATTATTGCTCGAGGTAATTTATTTAAATTTCTATATTCACGACTTCCAAAACTTTAAGTAAAATTAAAAACATTATTCTTATATAACTTTATATCATTACAAAAAAAATAATCTTTAGTTTCCAACATCACATTTTTTTTCTTTGTTAAATGAAAATTATACACTTTTAATTTCATATTTCAAAGCAGAATATTTTTTTGAGAACTTTTCAGTTTATAAAAATCGAGTTTTAAAAGATTAATTTATTGGTAGTAAAAGTATTTTAAATTAAGATGATCAAACTATTGACAAAAATTTTTTGATGTTTCCTTCTACTCAAAATGTTGTTTTTTGATTACATCAAATAAAAACTTTCAGCAAAGTTAGAACTTTTTAAAATAATGAGTTTAAACACTTAAATGTATCACCTTATAATTTTTTATTTTAGATTGTAATCGCTTCGATGGATGTTTATTGTACTTAATATAATACTTCTACTATCCATCTAATGTTATAGTTAAATAGGAACGTACAATGCTAGTTTTTGACAATACCCATTTTTTTTTTTTTTTTTTTTTTTTTTTGGCAATTTAAAAATTATTAACTGCAGAGACTTTTTAAAATTGTTTACGTTATGTATATTATTATTATTTTATATGAGCAATAATTTGTTTTAAATATTAAGACTAATTATAAGCTTATAGAATTCAATGATAAGTCAGAGTATTGACTGAACATAAATTTTAATTTATAAATAAATAAAAATATTATTTAATAATATACAATTTACATTTTATGTATTAAAAGAAAGTTAAACTAAGTTTAAAAACTATATAATCAGTAAAAAAAAAATTACTTGTAATCATAATAATCTTAAATATATTTAAAATAGCCTTAAGTTAGAAGCTGATACACCATCTGCACCCATAATCGTTTTACGTGTAAGATTCATATTTTTGTATGTATCATTGAATTTAAATTTAAAAACATTCATTAATGGCCTACTTAAGATCGATATACATTATCAAAGAACGAATTCCCAGGTTTGTATACAATCTTATATTATTATACCTACTATTATAAAATGTTGTTTTAAATAAGAATTTAAAAATAAATCAACTTTTTTTAGTACAATTATTCTTTATCAGTTATCACCTTATATAATATGTGATATAGGTATATGGATATAAGATATATAGTATCATTAATTTTTGAACTGACCGACATTTAAAACAACGAATCTCATAAATCATTGTTTTACAAATTCATAAAACTATTTTTACTATAAGATAATTATTTATTGCTGGTTTCTTGCTATATCTACGTTTATGTTATTTATAAAATATAATTCTACTTGCATATTAATTTTTCTATATACAAACTATACAATTAAAATTAATTTATTTTCATTTATTTTTCTCACAATTCTGTCACCTATATTTTAATGTAAAGTTTCAACATAAAACATTTTGCATTTTGTCAGTTCTGAGTCAAATGAAGAATAAAACCACATTTTTCAAAAACTTTTATACATGAATATTAAATATTATATACGCATATTTTAAACCTCAGGGTGGACCACATCACAAGAAAGTTTCTCACCCGTGAGATAAAAATAATATCAGATAATACACGTATGTGTATGTTTATAAGATACACGATGGCTATTTCTGCAGTGATATTTTTTAGTTTTTTTTTTTTTTTTTTTTATCTTAAATTTGATTTACATCATAACTTTACACTTTGTAGTTAACGAATATCGATACACCCCAGACCACATAATTCTTTCAAATACAATTTACTTTTTCATTTTTATATTCTTCATTGTTTTTTTTTATAAAATTTAAATTTTTAGAAATTTATTTCAACTGTTGTTCTGTTTCCAAATGTTTTTTTTTTTTTTTTTGTTATAAATTATCTTTAAAGTTATACGTTTTATTATTTATGACATTTTCATAATTTTCAATTATTTATTTTTCTAACAATGTTTAATCAACAGACACATACGAAAAATGAAACCTTAATAATAACCCTTATGCCAGCTGGTGGTTTTAAAAAGTAATCAGAAGTCAGGCTATTTCTTCAACAAAATTTTCACCAGACCTGTACTCGGTGCGAAAAACTTTGAGCATTAAACGTCGACACCTTGTCGTTGAATTACGAGTAACGTCCAAAATGATAATATAGGTTGTTATTTCTAAAATACGTTTTACGCAGAATCGAGGTATTTTAACTTTCACAGAAAAATTCGTATTTAGAAGAAAATAATAATTACATTGTTGTTTTCAAAAAATTTTTATTTTCGAACTAATATAAAAATATCTTAATTTTTAGAATTAAAATAATTATTAATAAAGAAGATCCATATATTTTTATAATTTTAAAAATATTTTATTGTCCATAAACAAAATTATATTAATCCGAATATTAATCATAATTACTAATGAGATTAAAGTGCAATTAAAATAAAGCCATTATATAGATGAAAACAGTTGTACAATTTTACTTATTTTATAAATAAAGCTGTTAAAAATCAATTAAATATTTTTATAAAATAAATGATAAATAAAATGTCGCTACTGTTTTAATAACGCATATCATAACAATAAAAATATAACATGATAATTGTATGAAAAATGATGAACTACAGGTAAATAATATCGTTGAAGGTTTTATACGATAGAAATAACCGTTGAGGGATGAAATTACAGCATTAAACGGATAGTATAACAGTCTATATTATAATAATAATTATATTATTTGTAAAAATATTAACAGTACAATCGCGAAGCGCACAGCTTCGATGATGTCAATATATACCTATTTTTGTATTTTTAATGTATTATTACTATCTTGTATATTATCATTGGGTTACCCAATTAAAAGGCTGTAAACGTTAATATTTATATTGTGGTCAGAGGGTGCACGACAAAAATCAAGTAAACGATTACTAAAATATGTACCATTGAATTGATACGGTTATTATCGAACTTTGGAGTACACTATTCTAATCGTAAGTCGGTTTAAAACGTATGTCTTTATAACATAATTTATGACATAATAATATTATTAACGCACCTTTTTCATCGTCGACGATGGTCACGGACGCCTCGTTGGGCGCTCCTCTGCTACCGCTACCGCTGTCCACGGAGGCGCGAGCCGTGACGATCAGCAAACACCCGAGTACGCATATCACGAGCACAGTCGTCTTCATGTCGCACGCGACCTACCCGATGTTTTTCGACGAAAAGAAATAAAAACTTAAAATTCCAAAGAAAAAAAATAACAATAATACAACACACCGATCGTTTGCAAAAAAATAAAGATATGTTTTTAAACGAAAAAAAAAAACGAACGCGAAAAGCGAAAAGCCCCTCGTGGGTAATCAAGTCATCACTCCGGAGCCGAACACGTCACGTATTACCGTCTAGAATTGATCACAGGAAGGTAGTCCAAACGGTTTCTAGATCACGAGTGGTATAGGACGGAGAGTGGAAGAAACACACGACGAAAATCGGAACCGTTTTAATCGCCGGAAATTATTACGTATAATTGTTGGACGCAAAAAGGCCACAACGGTGGTGGTTTGACGACGCACATATATTATTATTATTATTATAATATATTATTATACACACGCGCTCATGGCGCACACACGAGAGACAAAGACAACGGCAATGTGCATCGAACACCGGTCGCCAGATGACTGTTCTAACCACCCGACCCGGTCGTATCCGCGCAGTGGTCGTCGTGTATGCTCGGCAGCGTCGGCGGCGACGGCGGCGGCAGCGCGCGCGGAGACTTCGTCGTCATCCGTTGATGCGGCGACGGCATTCAACGCGTGTACCATTCATCGCTGCCGCGCCGACGGGGATGTACCGTCAGACGAGTTGTTCTTATACCTAGGTACAAGAATAATAATATGTATCATAATATTATACCTAGGTATTACAATAACAATAATACGATACATATTATTATATACGGCACAGCGCGGGTGTATGTGTGCTATCAATCATTCCAGATCTAGGGGGTACGTGGGGTCACCCACATTGAAAGTCAGCGGTCGGCCGATTCTCCACTAAAGATTTGCTAACCTATTTATTTAACTAACAATTTAATTAATTGGTTCAATCGAGAGACAAGGTAATTATACATTATAATTACATTTTAGGATTGACACATAGAGATGTCCAAAAATATTATTTTTTTTATATCTTATTTTATCATTACCAGAATTGACATAACTATAAATTTATAATATTATAGTACATTCCCGTGTATATTATGAAAAAATATTTAATTTTCATTTGGTTTTAATTTTTTTTTTTGTTTTTTTTTTTGGTAAAAATGAACAATTTTAAATTAAATTTCAATTAAACATTTTACAATATTATATATTGCAATAATTAAGCTTGACTTCACTGACATATTTTTGATAGAACATTTATTTTTTATCTACTGGATCATTTTTAAAATTATCTAACAAATAAATTATAATACTGAATTTCATAAATAATAAATATATAGACACATTAAATGTATATTTTACATAGTGGTAAGAACCTAATATAATATAATATATGTATATATATATATATATATATATACATTATATATTTACCATGTATTTAAAAATTGATAATAACTCAATGAAAAAAAAAACATTTTAACTATATATGTTAATTAAGTATAGATGGTATTTCTACGAGTAACTATTAAAGCCAGGCTGCACTCTATATTTTAACATTCCTTTTTATTTTGATACGAATATACAATTAGTAAATTTTTTTTTTTTACTAAAAAATTTAGTACATAAATTGTGATATTCATTCCTTATTATTATATTATTACACATTAACGAGATGAACTATTTGTTAATACTATTAGTAATTATTATTTATTTTAGATTTTTACCATTAATATGATTTTGGAATTTTAAATTATACTTAAAGATTATATTTTAGAATATCAATGAAGATTTTTTTACCATTTAAAAAGTATGACTTAGGGATGCTAAGTTATTTTTTCAAATAAATACCGCCCTTTTTTTGCTGTAAATTTTTAATCAGACGATGTTTTTGAAAACAATTTTCTAAATTTAAATTACAAAATTCTCGTTAATAATATGTTTTTTATATTACTGTTAAAAGACTTTTATGGTATGAAGGTTATGATTGTTTGAAAATGTTAATAATTATTAATTGTATAAGTATATTTTATTATTTCATTAGTATTATTATTTATTTTTAAAATTTAATAATTATTTAGAAGTATTAGGATAAAATAAATACACTAGACTATATATCTTAAATTATATGTAAAACCATTATTAAGGTCTAAAGAATATTTATCTTTAACACCAACATTATTTTTTAGTACATTAAAACAAGTTATTAATAATAAAAGCATTAATATTCATTTATTATAAAAGATAATTCTTTTTAACAGTAAATACTAATTATCTTAAAAAACTATTAACGTTTTTGAAAATGTTTTTTTACGAAATTTAAAGTCAATAAAGACCAAAAACTTTTTACCGTATTATTTAATCATTACTTTATTTTAATTTTTTATTTGTATGAATTACTGTTCATTTTTTTAATTTTATAGCTTGTTTTGAAAATACTTAATATGTTGTCTTTAAAAAAATAAAAAAAGTTAGAAAATAGATTATTTTTTTGAATTTTATATTTTAATGACGTGAAATAATTATTTTCAAATCAAACCTAATAACACTAACATTTTTTGAGATCATTAATCTTAATTAACGTAGTGAGAGATGATGATGAAATCTTTATTCTTGCAAATTATTCTATGTATTACCTACTGCTATTACAATTTTACTTGATATCATAATAATTATTAATAATATTATTATTATTATTATTATTATTATTATTATTATGTGATTATGCTATTACACGAAGCACCATTGTTCTGAAATATTGTGATTATATTATTTTAGTCGTCTGTTTATTTCTCTACTGGCTCAGTATATGAATATTTCATTTTCAGTAACACCGTCAAGATTGTATGGATTGTTAAACTATAAGCTATTTAAAAAAATGTTTTATATTATCAAATCGTATGTCCTTACCCTGTGTTAATACATTACCATAATATTTAACATCAAACTTATATTGGAAGAAAAAAGTATTGAACTATATTGTTATCTATTGCACATGGCCACCGATCGTTTTGCGTCAAAGGTTTTTGATGAGTAAAAGAAGTGCCTTATTATTGTATTATAATAAAAACAGGTTTAAAATCGCTTAAGATATTTTCTTTTCATTTCTGGTGAATCAATTACATTAATTTAACAATTTATAACGAAATACATGTCTCATTTATTACTACAATTATTTTTTTTATTAAATTTTTTCAAACAATTTTCATTTTATTAATAGATTACAATTTTATTTTTTAATCATGTTATATCCATTAATTTATTAATAATGCATAACTCAACGTTCACAGAAAAAATATTATAATAAATTAACCAAAATATAATAAATCACAAGACTAATTTAATTTTTGTTATATTTTTCGAACTACCACTTGTCAATACTCAATACTCAATATATTACAATATATATATATATATATATATATACGTACAATATTACATTCGTTACTAACACGAATTCAGTCAATATTGATCAATAATCCGGAACATTTATTTTTTGGTATGGGATCATTATTTTTTCCGTATTTAAAGGTATTTAAAGAACTATATAACTCTAAGAACATCTTTGGACGAAACACACATTCAATAGTCCAATCTATTCATTTAATTCTTATCAAGAGGACTATCTTCAGTGACAGTTTCGAAAATAGAATGCTTTGTATCTTAATCAAAATATTGGAATCGATAAATCGTTTTATTTTACAAAAGAATTTATTAGCGTTTTTAGTTTCTATAATACAAGTTACCTATATTATTACATATTATAATGATAATTTTTTTATCATCAGACTAAATATTGATGAATATATAGTTATATTAACAGACTTAACAGAAACAAATGAATAAAAACAATGTCATTTACTACAAGTAAATTATAATTTGTATTAGAAAATACTAATAAATATTAGTTCTCTTACGTCAATATGTATACATCTTTTATTTATATTTATTTAGAATCGTGAATAATTTATAATCGACACAATTCATTAAATATGAGAAAATAAAACAGTTATATAAAACTTATAAAACTACAGAACTTATTTTTAACTTTTGCAATAGTTAAGGCACTTTCAGATATAATGTTCTTTTCTATTTCAAAAGCTCTGTTTCAAATTAAACAAAGTTATTGCATTTAACGAGCCCTCTTTCTTTGTAGATCTTAAATTTTTTTAATACTAAAAAAAACCATCAACCAGTACAGTTTACTATAGCATTATAGTGTTGTGTTACTTTGATGCAGTAAGGTACGCGTAAACATAATTGAACTCATATAGGTACGTCATTTCGACTTATATAAATATGCTTCAGATTTAAATACATATAAATTTAAATTTTCAAATTGTATTTTTAACATTGTAACTGAATTAAAAATAAAAATACAAAATATTATTCATCACACCTTGTCCGAATCACTTGAAGGCTTTCAACTAACATTCACTACACATATAATATATGATCTTTTAGGAAAACGTTGAAAAGCGTACAATGGAGTTACTACTAACCTTCCACCGACTATATAAGCGGAGATTTGTATTATAATGTAGAACGCAAGTCTGACCGGTATCATTATAGCATATATCATACACCGGTTACAATAATGTATAACATTTACAAATATGCACAATTTACCTATTCTTAGTGACCATATTATGTATATTCGATGATAACAATAAATAGATCAGTCAACCTGGAATCCTGAAAGTAAAATGTAGCACATTTTTGTTTTTTTTAATTGAATTAATAATTTGTAATAATTTGTAATTGTAATCATAAAGTCGGAATGTGTAACCTAAATCTTAACTATCATTTTTTTTTCTTTTATGAGTGCTAGGCTGACGTCAGCTTAGCAATTCGGATTCAAAATTTTGAACCAAACTAAAAAATGAATATACAATTCGTAATTTTTTAAATTATTTTTACTTAACTATCAAGTTCTAAATTATTTTCCCTGAGTCAATTAATAGAAACATTGTTATAAACACCATTATCTCCATTTATTTAAAAATAAGTAGATCGATGTATAGAGTACTCATCAAAAATGTTGATTAAAAATTAAATTATGGGTATTAACTTAATTATAAACAAAACTTGTTAAAATCAACATAACATTAAATAATTATATTTTATGAGATGATTATATTTTAATTTATAATATTCATATTGTATAAGTAGTAAATATCTAGAACAATGAACAATTTTTTCACTATGTCAATATTTAAAATATTAATGAAATTGTTTTTATATCGTAGAAAATCTCTTGAAATGGAACGAAAAAGTTACTTTCTAGTTAAATATTCAATTTGAAAATACATCTTCGTAGCTCTACAATATTTTAGATATAATATCGAATTAATAATTAACTTAAATGTTTTATACACCGTTAATTTATGAATACAACTTTAATATTACATATTAATCAAATTTAAAATCTGGTAAATAAACATATGCCTAAATATTATAGAGTATAGCAATTAACAAGTATAATACATTAAATATAATACATAATATTCTTACATTCTTATTATAGGTAATAATATATAATATTATTCATCAAGAAATAACAATAGAAACACTAAAGTTAGGTATATCATTTAAAGTAAAAATAACATATTTAACTTTATTTTTATGCTGTACAATTTTGTTTTATCTATGAGTAGATGCATCACTGTTCACAAAGATTTAAAAAAAGCGCCACTTAAAAATATTAAATAATATAGTACTTATTCATATATTTATACAAAAACAAATAATCCCTTGTGCATATTATTTTGAAATAAATGACGATTTACTGTTGCTATAATAGTTATTAAATACTACTGCTAAAATAAAATATATCTATGAAACTAAAAACCGGATAATATCAACTACATATTTTATATAATATTAATACAGGCTATAGACTACACCATTAAAGGCTATATATAATATAAAACTATGCTCTTTATTATATCTATGTCCTTTATAGTATCTATACCTACAAAATAATAATATTAAACATACTAATTTGACAGGGAATAGTATTTTTATATGTTCTCGTTTCAATTATAATGTTAATTAACCAAAAAACCATAGTTATATAATACATTTTTGTGATATGATAAATATATATATAGGTATAAATATTAATAATACATATATTTTTTATTTTAATTGGTTTTTGTTTTAAAATATTTTATAAAATGTTGTCCAAATGTTTTAAAATTACTTAAAATACGAGTAGATACTCTATTCTTATTTATTTTTTATGAAAATCGAATTATTTTGGAAATTTATGACTTTTATCAAAGTAAAAAAATCATATATATTCATAACATAATATGCTTAATAAATGATAAATAAAATATATTTTATTTTTTTTGTTCATTACAAATATTTTTAAAAATCTTCAAGCCAAATAATTTTTTTAAATAAATTAATGAAAGCTATGAGTTGGACAAGTGACTTTTAGTCTAGTGTAAAGAATCCAATCATTTATAGAACTTCGTGGCATTTAGGAGCATTTATTCAAATAGGAAGTCGCAACAACACCATTTACGACTCAGCCATCTTCCTACTGTCAACTCGGATAGTAAAGACAGATAGTTCAAATGTGAGAGGATTGCAGTAGTTGACAATTAAGTATAATAATTTATAGTAGTTAGAACAATAAAAATCTTAAAATAATTTTCACTTGTGACTTTGATGACTGTTAATTAAATTGTAAAATATTTCTTAAAGTTTTTTTTTATGTATTTTAGATTTTAAACAAAACAATTTTGATTTACAATGATTATTATGTGTTTTTTTATTTTTTGTCTATCATAACCGTTTTGAGTTAATTTTATGAGTTATTTCTGTTAAGGTACGTTCCTGGCACGTGGCCTTGCGCTATGCGCTTGTTATATCGAGCCTACACATATTCTGTAAAACATGAGTCTGCAATACCTATACCCATTCCCAAGGCACGGGATTTAGCGAACCACAGCTTATCCAAGCAAATCCGTGTTCATTAAAAAACTTAATTAGCACTCACTTAATTAAGCCGCTAAATTTCTCAGTTCAAAATGACTTCTAGTTTAGATCAGATACAAATTTCTGATTGCGCGGCTACATATTTTTTATACTTTAAGGGATGATCATTCAAAAGAAAAATCAACTAAAAAACAAAATTCAAGGAGAGACTATGTTAGATGCATACAATTTATAAAAGTCATATTATGTAAAAAACTATAACGTAAAATAATATTTAAGTTTAATTTTAACATTTAAATGTCAAGATACGAACACATTTTTTATATATTTAAATATAAAAGTACCTATGTTATATATACTTATTTATTTAAACCGATGATTAGTTTTTTAGTATAATTTTATAATTTTTATACCTAGTTAAAAACAATCAAAATTTATTTTTTAAACTTTAAATATTATTTAACTAACCTAGAAAATTAAACCTAGTTTGGGGTAAAATCCCAGTATTTTTCTTTATAATTACGAAAAACTATTTATTTTTTTTATTTAACAAAATTAATTAAAAAACAAATTATCTTAAGCACTTGAAATATCAACAAAATATTTATAATAACATGATATATTTTTCATAATATTATGATTTTTTTTATAAGATCTTTTTATAGATGTTTACGATTTTTGATATATATATATTTTATATGCACAATGACAATTTTCAAATTATTTAGTATAATTTCAAATTACGTATACGACAATTAATCTATTCACGGTTACATCATCTTATAAACATTTTATCGACTTCAAAATTAATAACAGCTATAATAATAATATTTGAAAATATTACAATAATTATTATATAGTAAGTATAATTTTTAAAAAGTAGTTCAACCAACCATAATTTTACTAATAAAAAAATTTATAAGCATAAGTTTAATATCAAGCATATTTATAATTGGTCAACGTTTCAACTTCATTTAAGATATTTAAAATTATTTCAAACGTTTGTCTATTTAAACCATTATGTAGTACCTACAGGCTACAGTAAGTCGCTATTCACTTAAAATTCAATAACATTAATTAGATATGTATGCTATTTTAATAACTTAATGTAATAAATGTAATGTTATCGGCAAAAACTAATCCAACCTATCAAATTAGTAATATTATAAAATAAATTACTATAAAATAGCAATTTAAATATATCGTCAAATATATTTAGTAATAATATAGGCTGATAGGCTGTCTCCTTCGCCTAAATTTGTTTTTTGTTTGCGATATTATAATAGTAATTTAACATTGAATTAAAATGAACATATCATAATATATTACAGTGGCTAACTCAATGAGGATAGTTACACTCTACATTTACTTTAAAGCGAAATGGTTAACTGTTTTACCCATTTCCACTCTTCTCCTTTTAAATGACTATTAGAATTTTTAGTCAAAATGACATTAGTAACATTACCGGCACAAACGATTTTATCTTATATTCCATTAAATCTGGTTGAACTTAATATTATGCAGTCATGTATATCGGGAATAAAAAAATGTTGTTTAAAACATAATTATAATCGTGTTATTTAATTTAATTTAAATACATTAATAATAAATTTAATACATTTTTAATTTAAAACGTTTATTAGAAAGAACTCGATTTGCCGCCATAATACGTGGTACCAACTAAGCACATATAACATAATAGCGAATAGACGGTTTAATAAATTTTATATCGACAATCAAACTTGAAGAAACCTGAAAACCCGTGTTTTATATATTTATAAAGAAGCTATTTGATATAAAATATAAACTATTCAAATTAAAATAAATTTTAAAATTATTTATCAAATTGTTAATTTGATAGAAATTTTTAATTGCGTATAATCAAATAATATTATTTTATGTAAATGCTATAATTATTTAATTAAGCTCATAAAACAAACTATATTCTCTCCTTTCAAGCAATTTATCAACCCTTTTGTGTCACGTAATGAGAATGCACTTTTGTCACCTACCTTAAACGAAATTACTTTCATATAGTTATGTACGATACGGAAATGGGAGTAAATGCTCGATCAAAATTATTCAACTTTTTTCCTTGATTTTTAGAATAGTAAAAACCATCCAAATATATATTTTATCATATTACTCTTTACTTTTTACCATGTATGAACAATGAACCTGTAATGCCATACCAAGCGCATACAGTAACAGATGTACACTGCACGTCTATATTCTAGTTGTATATATTAAAATGTGGTAAATGAATTATAATTTACTGTGTTCATCATTTAAATATACTCAAAAATATGTTTTAAAGAGTTTTGTAAAATTGCTAATTCTAGCTGTTACACCAGAAGTTCCCATGATGTAATTCAATTCAACAAAACTTACCAATCGATTTTAAAAATTTTCAAATATTGCGTAGCACTACTGAAATCAACCCACTACAATTATCCTCTTTATAATTTAGTACATATCATAGTTATTTTTTAATCTCTGTAAAGTCAAAATCTTTTTTCTCTTTTTTGTTGGTAAAAATGAAACAGACCCCAGTATTATTTTTATAGCTTTTAAAAATGTTCAAAACAAAAAAAATGAATATCTTATACTTGATGTCAGTTATTAAATTATTGCGGTATTAGTAAAAATAATACTGCATTTATACCTCTAATTTATATAAAAACACATTTCAAAATATTAACTAAAATATAGTATGTAATAATTATCATTTCTTCAAACTCAAATTATTAAAATTAAAATAATTTGCATACCATATAAGATATAATACAATATGTACTCAATCATCTCTATATAACAAACTATATTATAATAATTTGATACTAAATAATCCAATGCATTGTATTATTTATATATAAATAGTTATATATTAACATAATAGGAAACTCAAAGTTATATAAGAGGGCCACATTTTATAACTTCAAAATCTAGCAAGCCAGAGAGTTTAAAAAAAAAAAACAAAAAAATTTATTATTAACACTTACATTTTATATTTACATGTTTTAATGTTAAAAAAAAAAAAAAAAAAAATTTTAAAATAAAATACAGATTAATACAACAATTTTATAAAATAATTTTAAAATAAAGCATGGGCCATATAAAAGATAAGCAGACCAAACTTCAGTACTCAGTAACTCATCATTTTTATAGAATATTGTCACTTTTGACAAAAGTTTCGCAAATCAAAAAAAAAACATATTTTATAATAATATACCACCACACTGACTGCTGAATTAACGTATTGTATACAGCAATAATAGGCCAATGTGACCGGCAACAAACAAATCGAACAAATATTTCATATATTTTGTTGATTTGTTCGTTCAAATTATGTTCACATAGTCGATTTCTTTGAAGTTTATTGGTAATGCTCCATTCGTTATACCTAATACTAAGAACAGCCCATAATATAACGATTTTTCGACCGTAAAAATACGACCGTAGTAGGATTTCGGACAGGGACCTAGCTTAATAAGAGTTTCAGTTCCTGTTTCCGGTGTCCGGCAGAATCAAATCTCCAAGGAAATTAAATATACAAATACGTACAAAGTACGAATATAACATATATTATATGCGTACCAACATTAATATAATATTATATATTACATCTAAAAAAAACGGGTGTATGTTACTTCAAGAAAATATTTGCTATAATATAATATATATTGAATCATGAAAATATCTAAGACATTCAAATAAATATAACTATATATTATAATATAGCGTTGAGAAAAACATGTAATACACCATAAATATATTAGATATCAGTACATTGACTGTACATTCATAAAATAATTCAATGTTTTAATTTTAAGTTTATGTATATTGTATTATATGAAATCGTGTTAAGATATAAAAATTAATAATCTGTTGCAGTTAAATCGGAAGTACAGGTATGAGGTTCATTTAATTATAAGATTGAATTTTAAATTATATATATATATATTGTATAGACAACATGTATCCATAATCCTTTCATGGAAATAATACACACAAAATAATTTTCGTTTGAATTAAATTTTTAGTTTTTAACTTGAATACATTTAACCTATTGCTTGTCAAAAAATATATATTAATTTTAATTAAAAAATGTACAAAATAACTTTCTAGAAAACTATCCTCTGTAAATTATAAAAAATACGAAAGTGCAAATATGTATACACATAAATGCTACTTTTTCGCATAAAATACTTTATTTTTTATAATGGTCTGTTATGCACAATATTCGTGTAATAAAACTATATAATATATTTTAGGTAACCATTTAACTATCATAAACCATCGCATACTTAAATCACAATTTGGACAATAGATACCTGTATTACTGTCACATAGCTCTCATGGATATTATACCAAAGATTCGCTATGTTTCATGATAAAACGTTCACGAAAAATTTCTTCCATCATTTTATACCTAATCTTTCTTAAGTAGGTAGGTACAATACTAAACTAAAATTTAATTACCAAATAACTATATCACAAGGAAAATGTACAATTTTCTTTTATTGATTTCTAAGAGAATCTATTAAAATAGTATAATATTATTGAATATAAACTGACGCATTTCGTTTAATTTTCGCGTAGGAATGACTAATCATGGGTGTTTCATCTGCTCAAATACACAACTGATCACACGACGTTCAAGTAAAATAACCGATATCAGCATATCAAAAAGATGGTCATTATTATCAAAACTAATTTTAAATTTTAAAATATTTTGTTGAATACAGCTATAATATCAAAATGTTTAATTTGTAAATCAAACATTTTATTTATTATATCATAGTTTTAAAAATTCTTCAATCAAAAACAAAAAAAAATATTTCAAAATATTATTTTAAATTTCTTAGAATCTTTCTTTAACCCAGCCACCCATAAAATGGTAACAAATATTAAAAAAGTATATATAAAAGAATAGGAAGATACTGCAAAAATTCATTGCCCCAGGTGAGGATCGAACTCACGACCTTAAGATTATGAGACTTACGCGCTGCCTACTGCGCTACCGAGGCTTGGGAACAGCAAACATTTTATAGTGTTCTAACTTATTATATTTGTAATAATTTCATAAATCATTAAAAGTAAAAAATTTATTTTTCATAAAAATCAAAATATTTTAATAGAAATAAATAAATAATTAACTATTTGAGAGTAACATTTTGTTTCATAACAGAAATATGAATATATTAATCTTACAATGATATCTGTTTTATGTCTGTCATTAGGTACTCATTACTCACCTTTTCAAATTTAAAGCAGTAACAATGTTACCTACAATTTTCAATTTTAATATCTTTTCTGAGTGGCAGCTCGAGGTATTCAAAATGGGTGGTCTGCAATTCTTGCAAAAGTTTATTAAAAAAAAAAAACCAAGTCTTTATTTAAAATATTATTTTAGTACGATATGTATTGAAATATTTATACAAAGTTTAAAAAATAATTTATACACCTACGAATATAATACCTAATAATATGCGTAAATTGTAACCTATTATAAATTGTATTAATTAACAAAAAAAAAAAATTAATTAATTAATTAAACATTTCAAGTCTTTTCCCTATAAAATAATAACCGATATGGAACGCTGTGTCTACCGTGGTGTCCGCGACCGCTACACACCACACGATCACATTAATTTTCGTCAACCCCCCACTCAATAGCCTAACAAACTCATACAAACGGTAATCTGACTGAGCTGCACACCAAATTATGTGTATTTATTACATAACTTTAATAAATTGTAGAAGTAATATTTTCAGGTATAATGTAAGCAAACATATTTTTTTTTTTTATTAATACAATATTTTACAACAAATTATTATAGTTAAACTTAAATTGTACAAAAATTGTGTAAAAAGTTTAAAATCTATTTTTACTATTTTATCTATATTAATTTATGTGGTGTGCGCACACTTGCACACTGTTCTGATATAAAATGAATCTAGTTTATTTATATCTAGTCATTTTAGAAGTTTTTATTTCCAAATTTAGTAATTTTTCATCGTCGTCCAAAAATGAGAATCTGCAGTGATCAGTATCTATAACGAATGTACCGAATACCCGTGTAGCCGTATGAATTAATTTTTTATCGCAGTTTGAGTTGATATATTTTATTTTTAACTTAACTTTCTATTAAGCTAATGTGATACCTCATTTATTATTTTTCGCTACTTAATCAGTTTACTAAAAAACATACACCGACACTGCGTAATTCATTCGACATATCAAACGAGTATTTTTATAATTAAAATTATCCGTTCTATAACGATATTACATAATCGGGTTTTAGCGCCCTTATAATTCTTAAAATTTGTGGTGGTTCCCACGCACTGCGGGAGTTGCGGGTACCTATAGTTACGTCACTTAAAAATAAATTCAAATTATTATGCATGACTTTTTTTTTTTTTAAAGGCGATTGATGTTCAATAGTGCTGAACAATATTTGTCAAAAAATAAAATGAAAATTTGCATATTAATATATAGTTAATAATTTGTAACATTTTTGATTTTAAAAACTAAACCTTGAAAATCTAATATAAGGTTCATTGTAACTTTTACTTACAGAAACCTAAAAATAGAAAAAAAAAATTAACATGTACAATCCCTTTTTATATTTAAAGTTTAAATTTTGGCGAAATTAAATAATTAAACAATTTTAGTTATTTTGTTGTAATTAAAAAAATATTATTCGTACAACTTTGAAACTTTTCACCCCTACGTATATTATTATTAAATATTTATAAATTAATTAATCTAAATATTTAAATTTATTTTAAGCTATTTAAACAACAAAACTGGTACATTAGTATTGGCATAAATAATGAAGATGTCATATACCTCCAAATTTGTGGCATGAAAACATCTATATAACGAAAATAGTGATACCTTGTTCCTACCTTGTGAGTATGTTAAGTGGTTTTTTGAATCAAAATTATTGATAACAATATTTCGGGAACAATCTTATTTCCATTTTTGTTTTCATGATACCTATTTAATAAAAAGTTACAATTATTTAAAACAAGTAAAATAAATGGCGTTTCGTACGTCATTTAATTCATCAATGAATATTTAAATTATTCAAAAATTGATAAAAGGTTATCTTCAAAATAAAATATTATTATCTTCCAATTATAAAATGGGTGTTTTTACTCTAAAACCTATCCGAGTAATCAATAACTATAATTTTTCATAGTAGGTATGTTTTACGACTTTTGTTATGCATTTCACATCCTATTTTTAAATTTATCTAGCCATTGTGTATTGCTCCTAGGGATAAAACGGTCTATTAGTTGTCGGCGACATTCCCAATTCTCAATACATAACCGTGATATTAATAGAAATAGCACCATCATGACCTTGAAGACGTCGACATCCGATTGGGTAATAATACTCGACATCCCATTTATAAAGTATTTTATAATATTACAATAAAAAAATAAAAAAAATAAAAATAATTATTATAATAGTTAAGAATAAATTGTCACGCATAGTAAGTATGCGCTGCAGGCTGCGGATCGCGTTCAATTTTCGCGATCGACCTGCGTCAACGGTAAACCTTTATATTATATATAAATATAATTATATATATTATATATTCTATATTATCTTCGTAAATATTGTAAATAAGTATTATTAATTATTTTAATATCAAAATGTTTAGAATTAAATTGTTATAGCTATAGTTATATTATATATGCAATAATATTACAATAAGTAATTTGGTTCTTACTACACAATATTTTATTAAAAAATAATAATAATAGTTAATACATTTATTATAAAATGTCCTTAAAAACATTGACCGACAAGCTGACTCCATTTAGAATTGAATTTCGTGTACAATGATTGAATGTGATTGAATTCATTCACGATTCCATTACCGTAAATTATACTTTAAGACAATAGTAGCCAAATTTTTTTTACCGCGGGCCATAAAAAAAATTTTTTTGCCATGCTTAAAATTTGAAATTTTCCCTTAAACTTAAATTTATTAGAATTTTAGGTATAGGTACGCAAGTAAGTATTGTTATATAGAATACTTTAGCAGGCCAAATAATAAATTATAACAGGCCGCAGTTTGGCCACCACTGCTTTAATACTCAAAACCTACTATACAGAAGAGTGAATTTCCTAGTTAGTTTTTTTATATTATTATTATTAATATTTTTTTTATTGAAAACGGTAATACATGCAATAAATACCTATCATTATATATAAGTATTAAGAATTATTATTATTCTAGTTATGATTTTAAAACTTAAACCAAGTCCTTGTATGCAACAGTTAAACATTTAAAATAAATTGTGTTCTATACCACTCAATTGACAATAACAGATAATATTATTTCAGATATTAATGATCTTTAATTGTGTTAGATATGTTATAATATAGTTTTAATTCGTAATGCACATCAAAATAACGACAAACGCAATACATGTTTAAAATATTGATAATTAAAATTTTACATAGAATTTCAAAATTAATCTTTTTAATTTAGCTCATATGAATTCTATTTTTGCTGCAGCCATATAATATATAGTATTTATTACTGTAATACTGTGTGCTTGAAAAACAGTCTACTTATTTATTAGTTAAGTAATATTTTCAGAAAAGAATCTTTTTCTCCTAAAATGTAAATATTTAAATATTTTAAACTTTACATGCGATAACTAGTAGTATTTTATAGAACACTTTTGTTACTTCAATGAATTTATACATTTTTATTGTTGTAAATTATCTTAAAAAATAAATTTTACATAAACAGTGGTTCAACGTATTTTTTCGTTTTCTTGTTATGATACACCCTAGATATGCTTTGAAAATATTAAATAAAATGGAATTTCTCAAACTTTAAAATTAAGATTCAAGACGAATTAGAAAAAAACTTTATTGGTTAGAATACGACATTTTGAATTTTGAGTTAATTTAATTCTTTTATTATATTTGATGGTATACTCGTATAGTTTATTTTTCATATTCATATTTGGTTATATTTGCAGTTTATGATATTGTATATTTTTTTCATAGCAAATTAAATTTTCAAATAAATCATTTTAAATAATTTATTAATATAATGTAATGTATAGGACTCAAATGATGTAACTGGAAAACCATTAACTAACAATACTAGTTTTTTCAAATATGAAAAGCATCATATAATATGACGCTATAATGGCTATAGTGTCTGATATACAAATCAATATAAAAACTTAATAAATATAAATATACAAACAAACGTGACAGCGGTTGACAGAAGATCTGAAAGAGAGTAGAGACAGACAATTTTAACACTAAGAAAAGTTATTAAAATCTTATTTTAGGGATTTCAGCCAGTCTAATAAATAAAATAAATAACATGGATCATTATATTAATATTTTTAAATGTAATAAATGTTTAACCTTCATAATTTTAGATTGACTATACTTACTGCGTATATTATATACAAATGTATTGTGCATGCGCATAATTATAAAGCAATTAAAAAATAGGTATATGTAGTATAATTTATTGTTATTAAATAGTAAATTTGTAAATACATTACTTTAAATATTTACATTTTTCATGTTATTTAAATAAATTGATATAATTAAATACACTTTTTCTTATACTATGATAGCCACCTATTTTATTAGTCAAATGTCAATCAAATTATTTTGTTTAAATAATTTTATTAATACACGAAGGTATTACAGTTTATGTACTAAATATCAAGATGGCTTATGATATTATAGATTTTAAAAATTATTTATTTAATTAATTAAATTAGAAAACTAATATGGGAACTTTTTATGATTCTAAATTATAATAACTATTATTGGTTAATATTTTAGAATGTTTATATTTTTTTCAAGTAAAATTAATATATTAGGTTATGTATTAGACTAGATACAACAAATATTTTTATGTTAATTTTTGTAAAACTAATAATTCTAGTGAATCAAAAATGCATTCAAAATATTATTCTTGTTCTGTTAAGATTTATTACTATCATCCGTCAATAAAACTTTTCGGTTGTAAATACATATTTTATTATAGGTAATTAACAGGTATAGTGTTCAAATACAATTTAATTAATTAAAAATAAAAATATACATAGTCAAACAATAATACGGTGATGTTTCAGTTAAAATAGTATTATTTATTTTTTTTTTTTTACAACGGGATTTATAACTATTTTGTTTGTAATACAGTTATATATGTACATTATTCCGTAGTTTAACTGATGCTAAATAACAAAAAAATTGTATGTACCTATATAATCAAAAGACCTTATCACTTATCAGCGATAGATTTTTTATGTGTTTACTGTGGAATACATGTTCAAAATGTTCATATATCTTTACATCAATACATTTAGTTCTCATTAATTAATAAAAATCTCATTATTTTAAATTAGCACGTTCTTCTGTATACATGCAAATAATATTATGTGTCTATTTTTCGACACTATAACGAATAACGTACCTGGATTATATAATTAAAATATGTCATTCAGTTATTGACACTTGACATAAATGTGTTATAAACGTCCAATATTTTATTTTACGTTTGCAACATATTGGGTAACCATTTTTTTTCTAATTAAAATGTAGAATTGTGATATAATTTCCAGAGAAACTGAGATTTTTAAAAGTTAAAATCTTTAACGAATATAAACAAAATTGTTGCAACTACTCTTGTCCTATTTTTTCTCCCCATATGCACGACGATTCCGACGATACTGTAAAGTTTTTATCATATAACTACTAAATTAAATACTATACAAAATGCTCGACTATAAAAGTGGCCGTCAATAGTCGATTTTCAATAACTATATATCTAATAAACGAAAACGTCATAAAATATTATATTACTATAATATACATTTCAAGCATACACGACACGCGTATTGGTATATATTATAAGTATGTCCATATTATTTCGAAGGACACATGGTGTAGTTGCAGTCTGCAGCTGTCTATAGTAAAATATATAATAAAAGCGTAATAATAATATTATATGTCGTACATAATATTATTATACTATATGCTGTTGCGGCTTTAACTGCTGCAACGACCAGGTCGTATGCGCACGACAGTTTGTCGTGGCGTACTTGGTGTTATTATTATTATTTTTATTTTTATTCCATTTCTCTCTATTTGACGTTACAATATAATAATAATATTATAGTCGCGACCACATAATATTGCAAGCTTCGCACATCGTAAATCAACCTTCGTCGTCGTATACCGTGTCGGTGGTGACGGCGGTGGCGGCCGTTTAGCCTACAAAATGTGCCGATAACGATGTACGGGGAAAAAACATATACAAACTTTGGTACAAAATATTAAGTCTCAACACGATTATTAAATGATTGTGTGCATACAAATAATAATTATAATAAATATCAATCATCGTGGTTGTATGCGCGTTTATGGTGATTTAATAAGCTTGTTCGGAATTTACCCACATTTTTAATTTAATAATGTGTTTATACAAAATTTGAGTTTTTAATTTAACATTGTACTTAATAACCTTATTTTTAAGCGTTTAGAAATTAGTACACCATTTAATGGGAGTCCTGTGGTGACACCAGCTACTATTTTCAAGTGAAAACCACCTGTACATTTTTCAGCAGATTATTAATTTTTTTAAATGTTGATATATCTATAAATCATCTAAATTATCTGCAAGTGTGTTTTTGGAAATATTTGTAGTGCGTTTTAACTATACAGTGTATCACTATAATGTTATCATCGCCATCGTCATTTATCGTTTCCATACAGCATTCGAGGTTTGAGGTAGTCGTCGCGTTTTTCTATACGTATTACGTATTATAACTTATGTGCGTTAAGTTTCAACAGAGCATAAACAATATGGTATTGAATAAAATAACAAATCATTAAACATTTACACACCATACACAGGACACAATTATACATATTATTAAATGTTCATTGCCCGTCATTTTATTCAAAAAAATATCACACACGCACGCACGCGATATATCACACATTATAAAGAGCGGGTACGTCTATTATCGTATGTCTTGTGACGGGCCGTGTAATCATATTTACAAATAGCCATGCGCTTGTTAACACACTTAAAATATGAATTCATGATTTTATTAACACGAGCGGCCTGCAGTGTATAAGTATCAGCCGTACCTTGAAATGTACGCGCCCCGGTCCGAAGGGTTTCGGTCACACACCCGAATCATTCACGGTCATCTACCCAAACCCACCACCAACCCTCACTCACTCGATCACCGACCGCCGAGTGTCAACTCCCAAGACAGTCCGACCAATGATGCAGCTGTCTAGACGAACAATACACTATAGATGTATAATAATATGTATTATATGGTTACGCGTAGTATAACAAAATGTGAGTTATGAATATTATGATACACATGTGTGTGTGTGTGCGTGTGATTGGTCACGGAGAATAAAAGCTAATAAATCACGACAAGAACTGTTCGAAACGAAATTCAAACCAGCGCAATCGGTGTGGACCCGCGCCGATGACCTACACCGCCTCCCGTTGACAAACATTTTTTAACATATTATTATTATTATTATTGATATATTGTTTAACTACACGTAAATCGCGATCTTTGTACACTTATACAGTTATACCACATATTATTATTATTTTTTATTATTGTAAATACCTATTTTCAACCACTCTGCACTCGTGTATACTAGTAAACGTGAACTGGTATACCTATATACGTATACTATAACGATTTAGTCTGGCCACCTCATAGATCGACATAATATTATTATCGCATACGCGCCGCGTAACAATGGACCAGACGTCATCGTCGATAACGAACGAGCGTGCATATATTATATGATATTATATAAAATATGTGTTGAGTGTATAATACTTTAATGTATTTCACCTCTAAGACCATACTTCACGATAACACTGTTATATTATATACGTAAAACAACACGGGTAGGTTTATAATATCGTACACGCATAAAAGTAATACCTATGTAGTTTACATTTTTACAATAATATAAATAATATAATAATAATACATAATATTAGTTTATATACGCCTGTAAACGTGTAAACGGCTCCTAAATCGACGGCAAACATAATATGTGTGTCGTTATTATATTATAGGTATCGCTGTATTACGCCAAGTTAGATAATATGACAGGCAATTATTAGACTACTGCGCAGTCTGTATTTTATTAATTCATACAATTAATTATACCTTTATGAAGCGTTTTTATGTCAATTATGCTACCAATGTTACATTAAATGCTAGTAAATGAAAAAAATAAAAGTAAAATGTTTATTCCACGAATTGAGTAAAAAATGTATAATACATCATGTATATAATACATATTATGTATTACTTGTGTAGGTCTGAATAAAAGCAACCTGTAAGCAAGTACAAAACCACTAAAAGTTTTTATCAAAAACTTTTTTGCCTTTTTCACTGCAGTGTTTTATTATTTGTTTACATTTTGGTGTATTGTACCTATATAATATTATTTTACATTTTAAAAAAATTTCAAAGCTATCATTATCGCAGTTACATTCAAAACATCAATTAACACACTTTAAAGGAACAAATATGAAAGGTTTAGTGATCGCTGAATCGAAAAATTACCAATTTTATAGTATATAGTTGATAATTTTTAAATACTAATGGATTCAATGTTAGTAAACAGGTAGGCACATCTAAATTATGTATACACATTTGCGTGCATTATTTCATACAATAATACGCTTATATGATGACTCGCAAAAAAATAAAATAAAATGGAAAAGGAGTTATTGGTTTTTTTTTTGTTTTTTTATATACTCAACTTAATATTGTGCTAATTTAAATAATGAACATTAAATAAAAAAAAAAAAAAAATATTTAAGTTATAAACAATTAACTGTGCAGTTCTGCCATTTAAATGTAAGCAAAAAAAAAATAGTAGATAGAATGGACAATTTTTTATACGTTATTTATACAATACATATAGATACATTATATATATTTGGAAAATATATGAAATAGTTCAATATAAGCATCTATTTTGTACAATTTAGTTTCGATATTTTTAATTAAGTTTATGTGGATCAACAAATGACGTGTTTTTTTACAATATCACACATATCACGTTAATTATTAATTATTATAGTACCTATCTAATAATTATAATAAAATGCCCAAGAATATCATAATTAATCGATTGATTATTGATGATCTTAAAAATTCTAAAAAAGTTTTATAATTTTATAATTCAATTAATTATCATAATATTTTTTGAAAATATTTAAGTTCAATATCATTGTAAAAGTATGTACACATAGAACGTCTTGCTCACGGCTTTAAAGTTTTACAACTCTAACATATTTAAAATCTATACATGATAAAATAATATAAATATTATAATGAATATTTCATAAGTTTTAGTATTCGATTTAACAATTGCCTTTTATGATTTATAAGGAAAAAATGTACGGAGAAATAGTACAAAGTTTTAAACATTAAAAAGATTAATACATAACAAAATTTAATTTATGACAGTAGAAAAAATATTGGATCAAAAAAAAAAACAAAATGCACCCGTTATTATGTATACGTATGTAATCGTTTTTTTTTTCAAAGATGTTACGCGCACAACTTCGCATTGTTCTGAAATATTCATCGTCAATAAATACCGCCATAGTATTATTAAAATATAATATACGTGTGTATACATAATATTATTATATTATCGAATGTACACCACAATATTATAACAATATAATAATATTTCGAGCAATAAAACGTAAATCAGTCACCACGAAAAGAAGACACAATAACAATAATAATATGACGAACGATAACACTAACGAATCATTCGGCTGGACGATTTCTGGTTAAACCATAATATCATGTCGATATGCAAGTGTGCAGGCGCATTTTATTCATACACATAACGCGTCACGTAGTTTTATAATAATAATATCATCTTGTAAAGATCTAAATGCAATCTCTGTGTCGGTGTCGCAGGCGTAATCTGCCGTAAATACGATACTTATTACCGGAGCCAAAGACGGCGTCGATTTTTATATTATTATTATTATTATTATTATTATTATTATTATTATTATTATTACAACGTTGCACAGAAGCGACGATGTTATTATAACAATATTATAATATTGTATCATTGAATTTAATTCTCTGTACGGCCGTACGATTCGTCGTCGGTTTGTGGAAACGGCTATTTTTAGCGCGATACGGTGTATTGATTTTTCCACACATAATAATATTATAATATTATTATCATATTTATTATTGTTACTGTTTATATTATTATGATTATTTTCCAGAATTTTCAAATGCAATTGACACAACAGAAATTATTAAGACGAACGCGTTAACCGTTGCCTGCCGGCAGAACCATTATTTTTGTCATCTCATTAATCGTTATTTATCCGTTTATTTATTTATTTTTAAAATGGTTGGTTGTGATTTCTTGTTAAAACGCTTTCTCGGTATGTTAGCTGGGAATTTCGTACACTGCGTCGATTCTGGAACGCTGTTAAAATATTTACTATCAATAATATAATTAAATAAAAACCTTTTATGTTATATTATATTGATAAAATCTTATTAAATCGTCAAAGTTCTATGAAATAAACTGCAAAAGTTCAGTGAAATTTTAAACATTCTACAGTAATTACAATTTTCAGAATTTCGACAATATTCCCGAAACCGGTGACCGTGACACCTTTATAACGTAACATATTTCTTCAATCTAGGTAAACATAACAGAAAAAAAAAAAAGAAGAAAATTAGTTGCAGCACGTTTCGTAAGAGATATTATATTTTTAAAAACATTTTTATATCTACTGAATTTTCCAGTTATGTCTAAAGTAAAAATCCTATTTTTAAATTGAACATAATCAATATTAACTGTACCTACTACCTAGTCCTAGTGGTTTTCAATTAGTGTTGATGAAGGCCAATTACTGAACAAATTTCTCGTAGCCTAGAAAACCGGAATGCTTTTAGCGATCTATTTTTCTTGTTATTCTTTATTTTGATTATTTTATATTTCTTATTTTTGAACGTAATAACATTAGCTCTCAAAAATTATGTATCCATTCATTAAGGGCGTTTGCTGTAGGTACATCATGATCAAGTACAAACTTCACGTGCGGTATAGACTTAAAAAAATTTCCCAATACTTTTTAAGATAATTACATTTTAAAATTAATTGTAATTTTTTATAATTTTTATAATATGCGAAATATTTTTATTTACATTATGCACTGATATATTAATTATAAAAATGAATTCAAGTAAAACACTTTCAAAGTTCTAAGATAAAAAGTAAGAAAAGATACTGTGGGCTATAATAACAGTTCAAAATATATAGTATGTTAGCCGCAATGATATTTAAATCTGGAAATCGTCAACAATATCATTAGATATTAGATATTTTTGAAAATAATGATAATCCGAAATAATTTATATCATCAGATCAATGAATTTAGCAATGTTATAAACGTATGAATTGACTAGGCCTCGTTTGTATATTTTCCTGATGGTGTAATGCAAATAGATAACGATTCCAAAAATATGATCGCCATTATACCGTTGTTATTATTTAAATAATTATTTTATTTTATAATATATAGGCATGGGTTTATCTTTAAATTATATAAAGTTACCAATTTATTACTGTTTGTGTTTTATTTTCAATAGTATCTATTTGATTGCACCTGAGCATACACGCTTTAATTGAGAAGTTTGGTTTAATTTTAAGTAAAATTGTTTTAAGAAGAAAAATACATTATACAAATTCTTAGTATTTATATTTAATAGTTCTTTGTACGATAATATAATTATTGGTATGAATAATAATAAACTATAAATCATATATATTATATATCAGGGGTGGCCAAACTACGGCTCCCGTTATAGATTCATATGGCTTGCATCTTATTGTAAGATACAAATATTATTATGAAAAAAAATTATTTTCAATATGAATTTATAAATTTATGTATTTAAAGAAGTATAATTATTTATTAAATTTCAATTTATAGAAAATATTTACAAAAAAAAAATAATAGTATTTTTGATATAATATTTAAATATGTATTTATTTTTATTTTTAACTATTAATTAATATCAAAATATATTGTTTCGCATTTTATACATTTTATTTCAATTTATATCTAATTATATTTTTTACGATAATCATATACAAACATTAATATGAACTTTTTTTTTCATTTTGGCTCTTTCATGCATATTTTGCATATTGTAACCTAAAGCTAAGGTGTTAAATATTTAATGAAATTTATGTTCAAAATAAATATTAATTAATTAATTTTATTATACTTATTATGTTCCTAATAATTACATTTCTATTTTTTGATAGACATATGAAATTTCAATGGACAAAATGTATTCACGAGCCTTTTTTATCATAAAAGTCGATCATTTTTTTGACTCCACAAAAAATACATGTTGGATATTTAGTTTCATTAAATTATGCATATCTATGAACATAATCAATATTACGACTATTTTAACATCTCAATTATATTAGTTTACAATACCTACATAGTGATGTTAATAGGAAATCTTCAGAAGAAATTGTATAACAATAATCTTTTATCGTTTATTTATACATTGTAATGATACGTGAGTGTATCGTTGTGTAACAGCTTAAAACTAATAAATAAATAATGATCAGGTCGTTGCAAGCAGATAATGATTACTCTCATTAAAAATTGTTATCACAGATGAAAGGAACGATTTGCATTGTAAGGTCACGTAGAAACTAACACATATTACTTGTGACAATAATGAACTGCGCAAGATCACACGACTTTTCATGTGCCGCCAGAGACAAGATATGGCCGAATAAGAGTTTTTGCCGCCAAGGAGAAACCTAGCTAGTTTCTTGGAAACGCAAAGGCCTTTGATGAAGTCAGTAGCCACTGTGGTCGGCATGGAAATGTTGTTTTTTCATCAGTCCATTAGCACCACCTATATTTAACAACACGCATTTCAACACCGAATGCTATACGAGTAACAACTAGACCTCTCTTTTCAACGAACTAAATCAGTGTTGTATTTATAAAGATATTCACGTGTTCAGATAATTATTTATTTGTGTTACCTTATTATGCTACATCAATATATATGTGTATATATATAGCTGTGAGCACAGTAAAGCGCATGGTTATTACACATTTCATATTAATACTTATAACTTTGTATACAAATTTTATTGTGCGGTGTACTTGACCAAATTCTCAATTATTACACGACCTCGAGAACTTCCTGAAGATCAAGAGCAACGAGCAAAAGGCAATATCGTGATTTAGCGGCATTTGTATCTATAGTTGGTGATTATATTATTCAGTACCTACTTATAAGTGTAGGGAAGAATTCCCCAGGGCCCAGACCTTGGTCCCATTATTCAACTTTTGGTTATCTTTGGCTATTTTAGCTTAATTTTTTTTATTCTACGTTATTCAAGAATAACGTTTAAAACTATTATATATACATTGAGTATTGAGATTAAGTTTATAAAGATTATTTATGATTAAGAATAAAGTTAAAATAATGAAATATACTTCTTAATTTATCTAAAAAATTATTTTAAACTTTTATAATATCAATAAATAAATTAAAGTTGTATTTAAAATGTAATGTATTTAAAGTACATCACATACATTACAGATCTTTCTTAAACCTAACCTGAACGATTTTTTAAGTATCCTGGACTGAGAAAATAAAATGGTATCTATAAAATATGAAGTACAGTCAGATAAAAGTGTTATTATTAGATAAATTTTGACATTCTGTCTTAAGTCATTTTTAAAATTGTTTTATGTCAAGAATGAGTAATAAATAATAATGTTTATCACATTCACCAATCAAATCATAATAATATCGAAAAAAACTAACAGAAAAATAGCATTATTATTATTATTTTTATTAAGTAATTACTAAAAGATCCAAAATGACGAGTTGTGTAATATTACTTTTATATTACTCCTTCCAAGTTTAAAATTTAAAACAGTTTACATGAATAATTTATTGTTATTTAATTTGTAATTATAAAATGAAGTAAGTTCGTACAGATTGCAATTTGCAAATTAAATTAAAATTGTCATAAATACTTTTGAGTCTAAACACATCAATTTCTAAATAAATACGGTGCTTGTGCAACGTTACATAGGTAACTAAAAAAAATCAAAGGAATTTAGCCAGGTTTCCTCAACACTTCGCACGACGTACCAACACATTTTAATTATGCTATTTAAAAATATGAATTTAGGGTAATTCATACGTGAAACGGCCTAGTGGTGGATTCAGACTGATATAGCGAAGGGGAATAGTCCATAGGCGGCGTGAATAAGGAAATTGGGATTAAATTATTTGCTTTTGGTTTATGCAAGTGTACAACTTTTTTTTGTGAACGGAGTGGACGATTGTCTGAATGCTCCCCTTGAATTCCACATTCCCACCCATGTAACGGACTCCGAACGATGAACCAGAAATATATGCGTTGCGTGGTTGAAAATAGCGATCGCGGTTAGTGTACACATCACGACGAATGGACGTTACAATAAACCAGTATGGTGATAACGATGTCGACGACGAGTATAATCACTATAATGGAAAATATTATCAATTAATGTAATATTTTTTAGTAGGTTGTCAGTTTAACCGAGTGAGTGCGTGAACCTGTAAGTTTTAAATAGAAACGGATACACAGCGGCCGTCAGATACACAATCATCCGCCCTCGGGCCGAGGTGTTTTACCCGCAAAGAGGCGGCGGTCGCCGCCGCACAAATATACATACCCCATCGGCGCTAATGACCCGAACACCTCGAGGCCTGAGGGTACATAATAGTAAATATATAACAAATAACAGGTATACTTACTATACTTACAATATTATAATATAAATACATACACACACGCGTACACACATTTATGTATTTACACACAAACAGACCGCGACCCGGGTGGAATGCCAAGTCTGTATTTCTATACACATATTATTATTATTATTATTATCATCATCATCATCATCCTGACGTTATTATATTATATAATATTTATTTATGTGCGTGTGTGTTTATATTCAATTTGTCAATATTATAATGTATATAATAATCTAAAGACGTTTGGTATACACTGCGTACTCGTTACAAATACAATTTAGTAGCCGCGGAGGTGTGTGTTATTAGATAGGTATAGGTATTACACATTAGGTACAACATACTATGAAACGGACGTAAAGAAATTACCACACGTAAGCCTATGGTAGAATTGTGTACCTGTTTACATATTATTAGTATTATTACGACGCACCTGTGTAATATATACTGTGGGTACGTATAAAAAGGGTAATTATTATTATATTATATGAGTATACGTATTTAGGTACGTGCGTATACTGTATACGTACGAATGCAGTGCCTATGCGCGCATTTGTTTCAGTACGTAAAACGATTAGAGGATTTCGTGACGTATTATTATGTACAAACAAAAGACGCGAAAAGAAAAGGTGAAAAAAAAACTTAATTTTTTCGTGTGTGTGCATTGTCCGAACCGTATCGAACATGAGGGAAAACGAACGAGACATGCGCGTGACCGCCGCCCTAATATATTACACGTCATACGCGCTTGTCGGTATATACATATACGTGGTATTTTCGTATTAACCATCCATCCATAAGTATCACAAACAGAGTTTACAAAATTTAAGACAGTTCGATGTCATAGAAGTTATAAAGATTTATGCTTTTGGCATTGTTAAGACTAAAGTTACTTATAAATACGTATTATATTGTGGTATTAACATATTATTATACTATAACGTGAGTATAACCCGAATCGCTAAGACACTGACAAGGTATAATAATATAGTCTTATAACTATAGTCTATAATAAATTTAAAAATATCATTGATAGATAGTATTCGTAAGAAAAATTACATATATACATATAGATATATTTAATATATATCATACTTATTTAGAGAATACTTGCTAAATTTTTTAACCAGATTACGTTAGATTGAATTTGGACTTTTTATGCTAAGTCTAATCTTTATATATATATATATATATATAAGGTTTTCAGAATGTATCTTGAGTACTCGGCAGACGTGTGTGTTCAAATTATATATTTTTTAAATTACTACATATAAAATATTTTTGATACAATATTAAGGTGTGCATATTTTTTCATTTTACACGATTTTTATAAAAATTTAATAAGTTAAATATATATAGGTATACATATATTATATTTATGACTAAAATTTTAGTGTAGCTCTCATTTAGTTAATCTTATTTTTAGAGCAAGTCGTAGTCATTACATTGAAGTGAGTTGAGAACAACATTTATCCAACCTAAATGTTATGTGAAAAATTTTATATTTGCCAAAATAGAAGTGGTATTGCGTATATGGTATTGAGACAGATAAAATTTTATAAAATCTCAACAATAGTGAGTATTGAGGTATATTTTTAAAGCTTTTATAAGGATTTTCGATAAAATCCAATGTATAGTTCAACTGAGAAATTAAGTGTTTTCTATTTTTCTGAGCACGCACAATTTTCGCTGATCTTTCATTATTGTTTTTAATTATTTATATGTTTTTATTTTTAAATGAAATTTTTTTGAATGGATTTTCAAAAACTGTTTGGGGCTGGCTAAAAACCTCCCTATTTACTACAGTCATCTCATCTCCATAAGTAATAAATAGGTATATAAATTATAACATAGGTAAATGTTATTTTTAATTCAACGGTGACCGTACCTATACTACCTATAAGCAGTGGTTGAGAATAGATAAAGATAAAGATGATTGCACTAATTTTTGTTTAGATAATGATAAAGATAATTAAACTAAATTTTATCTAGATAAAGTTAAAAATTAATACATTTTTATCTAGATAAAATGTTAGATTATTTCATTAATTTTGAAAATATTCAGTGATATAGGTACAGGTAAAAAAATATATCATTAAAGACATTTTAAGATATAAACATGAAATAAAATAGTTTATTCATTAGAACATATGAAAAATCTCTGATTTAACAATACTAAAAAGTTTAAATTTAAAAAAAGAAAAAGAAAGTTAATTTTTGAATAAACTTCATTAGAAGATAAAAAGTCAATCTCTGAGTTACTAAAACAAAAAAAAAAATTACATTTGAAAAAATGATATTTTTAATTTTAATTTTTTTTTTTTAGCCCATAAAAATAAATTATCTAAATAGGCACTTATAGATAACTAGAATTTTATCTAGATGAAAATAGATATAAATGAGATAAATCAATTATATCTAGATATTTCCCAACACTGCCTATGATTATATCGGTGAAATAATAATATTATTATTATATCATAGCTTGTCTAACGTGTGTTATAATAATAATAACTTAATGGTTCAAAATTTCATGATTTATAAATTACAGATATGCACTCGTAAAGGCAAAATCATTCTTAGATTGTATATTTTATTACTCGAATTTTTTATAATTGTAATTATAAATAAAATATATAATGTATGGTTCATTATTATTAACGACTATATATTAATTCTATTATGATTAGTCAACATTATTTTAAAATAATACGAGATAAAGTATAAATATAGCTATAGTCTTCATAAATCTATGATTCAATAATAAGAATTATTATATGTGAAATAAATTTCTTTATTTTTAATTATAAAAGTTTTTTTCATAACTATTGAAAACTGTATAGATTCCCCCAAAAAACATCAAATATAAACTTTAAAAAACGTAGGTGATATGATAACATTTCAATTAAAAAATTTCGAAAGAAATTTTTAGTCAAAAATGCTTATACTTTTAAGATTTACTTTGTAAAACCATGAAATCATTCATGACTTAGGTACTTATAATAATAATAATAAAAAAAAAAAACATACGAACGAAACTAACTTTGATCAATAATCTTACAATAAATCAATCAGCTCGTTGCTTTGTACGTATATGTTTGTACATTTTGAAATGAATATATAATTATACTGTTTGAACTGCTGACAAGTTGTCGCACTTTACCCACTTTATTTTGGTTACTTGAATGTATCACTGAATTACCTACAGATGTGTTTCACTAGACCCACAGCAATTGAAATAGTGTTTATTATTTTTAATTTTAATTTCTCAAGGAATAATAGATTTTATGTTATTTTACTGGTCATCAGTTAGAGATTTTTTGGGATATAAATTTATTTTTACACTCACTAGCTTTCACACATTAAGACAAAGAAATGTATAACATATGTTTTATATTATGAAAATCGTTAATATTCTATGAAGTTGTACTTAACTTTTTTAAATTAACTTAACTAATTATTTAATAAAAAATGAAAATGTCTATTCTGCTTTCGCCATCAATGAAAACATATAAACGTATAAAATATATTTCTTTTACTGTTAATCTTAAAACTATTAAAACATTATATTAAAGTCAGAATATTGAATTATTCAATACAAAATTACGAGGTCTGTGGAAAAAATCCTGGTATTAAATGGCCATTTGAAAAGAAAAAAAGTAATAATTATTTTAATGTTTATATTTTTTTTTGTATTTGTTTGAATGACAGTGTTTCAAGAACCATTAAACATAATTATCTTATATTTTATACAACATGAATCAATCATAATAAAACAGTTGTAAGACTAAATGACCTCAAAATGTATACCTAAATACCTATTAACATCATTTAACGAGTTAACTAAAATGACTGATGTAGTAGATATTTCGTTTAAAAAAAATATTAGCATATTCAAATAGTCTCACGAATGAAACAACTATTTATAAAAAAAGCATAGCATGTTTAGTGTTTACATATAATTCAGGAGATACTGTTCAATATTTATTGGGTGAGTAAATAGAGTTACAAGTATTAGAAAATAGTTTAAATACAAAACGGTGTTTTCATTTCTAAGAAACTATATTCGATCTATCTAATGCATCACGTTGTAGCACTTTAATTTCGCAGATTAGGCTAAATATAATTTAAATTGAATTAAAGAAGGCAGAATGTATTGAAAATAATCTAACATAATTATTCTGAAGGTAGAAATACTGTCGATCTTAGAGGTGATAAATGTGTGTGTATGTGTGTGTTTGTGTACATTATTGTATTTATATCATGACAATTTAATATTTTATTACTGAAATAATAATTTTATAAACATATATTAAGTTAGGAAATGCAGCACTACCTACCGATCGTCCAAGACCAGAAATCTACAACAATTTGAAACACTGATATAAAAAAAAAAATATTAAACGATGAATAATATAACATATTTTGGTACTAAGTCCAGTATTATTTTTTACTTAAATTTTAATATGTTTTAAAGTGTTCATGTTTCATATATTTATACTTGTAATAACATTAAAATCTAATTAAAATTATATTGCATCACCAAAATTATTATATAACTTATCAGACTTAAAATAAAAATAAAATACAATTTTTAATAATTTCACACTAAGAAATATATTTTAAACTGTAAATACATAATCAATTATTAATTTATGCGGTTAGGTTTCATTGAACGAGTATAATATTATTGAGATTCAAAATAGCTGATGCACTATTGATTTAAAAAACTTAATCATTTAGTGTATAGTGTTCAGGTAGCTTGAAATTCTTAACTTTCTATTGACAAATAGTGATAATATCATATTCATACAATTTTGCTAATATTCGACTATTAAAGTTAACACTTAACAAACTTAAACAGATTGAAATATAATACGTACATTAAATATAATTTTAGACCGTTGGGTGTTATGACAATTTAATATGTGATCAACCTATAGGAATATAAAATGCTTCCAAAATTTTAATACGCAATTTATACGAATTTAAAGACTTCCGGAAATAATCACAATTTTAATTTTTTATTATATATTATTGTTTGACATGTTTGTATTATCATTATTAAAATGTGTAAGACACTCTATAACTTTAAAATAGCACTCTATAGTTATAATATTTAAAATATCATCAAATAAAATATTTTTAATATTTTATATAAATATTGAATGTTTATTTTATAAGTTTTTAATATAGGAAAATAAGGAACTAAACAAAAATTATTGTATGCAACCTAATTTCCTACTTAATTATATTTCATAGAATAATAACATAGTATATTAAGTTATAAAAATAGCTAAGACGATAGATGATTGTTAATACATATTATTAAAAAAATCGTTTGCAATGTTCTACATGTAATTCAAATTAAAACACCAATATAACCAGCACAACCTACACGTGTTATTTTCATCCTTATCTAAAACTGTCCCTCTTCATGAGGCGCTATGTCAATCTTACCATAACTGGTTTGATACATAATACTTAGTATTATCGTAGTGTCTTAGTTGTAGCACATAATTATAAATTAATATGATTTATCTGATAAATAGTATTATTTGAATTCACCGAGAGTAAATTTAAGTGTAGGTATTTCAAGTAGTACCTAAATAGTATTAAAATATCAGTGATTAGTGATGAGGATGACATATTAATGTCAGTAAGATTAGTTTGTTTTGATATATCAGAGAAGAATAAATAAATAACTGCTTTGAAGCAAAAAAAAAAAAATAATAATTTCATTTCTGATTAATAAATATTTATTGTAATAGGTTAGGAGCCTATAAAAATTATGACTATCGTACTTACAGGAAGCTTAACCAAACGTCACGATCAAAGAATATTAGCGTGTGGGTGGCCGAGATGATTGATAAAATTATAACATATTGATATCTATTGTAAAAATCATAATTTCACAGTATTAAACTATTTTATACGAGTGTATCCATGTCGGAACGATTAAAAATCAATATCTGTCTTTATGTCACCGTTATTCGCATACTAATGATTATATATAGGCATGAGTATGACAAGAGTTTAGTGGAAATTTATGGCTAACAACTTTGTTCGTGTAAAAAGTATATGCAATACTATTATGGCTATTAGAAAAATTGTGGTCATCGGACGGATCGACAATGAAACGATACCGTAGTGGACTATTATGGAATGAAGAATAATACGTGATGTTCTCTTTCAAACCTGAAGCAGAATGTCATTAATCACATAATATAATAATATTGTATTCAATTCAAAACGCGTATTAAATCCGGTGTATACTGTTTACTTGTGATTGGAAACGATCATAGCAAGTACACGACCGTTTTACTTAAACCGCAGTAATAAATCGTTTTGACAAATCAATTATATAAAATTATACGTATACGTACGTCAGCGGTCAGTGCCGTCAATCTATATTATTATCATTATATAAGCGTTCGCGAGGATTTAATATAACGTAAATAATGTCGTACTCTCCATTTACCTTTCCTTTAAATTCTTAATTGACAAAACAAAAATCATTTGCATAAGCAAGTTATATTTTATTTCCAAAGACTATCAATAATAATTTACGCTTAAAAAGAAATTCAGGGTTTATGTATTTAAGAATACAAATATTGGTAAAATGAATTAGTTGTAGATTTTAATGCTGAAAACAAAATCATTAAAAGTGCACTACAAAAATGTATTTCTTACAGTTTCAACTACACGAGTATGTTATAACGGAAACGTGTTGAATAATAGTGACATTTTTCAGAAGACATTTCAATAAACTAAAGACACTAAAATAAAAGTATTGTTATTACCTTTTTAATTATTTTTTAGTATAAAAACTGTGATCGATAATAAATGTTATTATTTCATTAGTTATAAAATACTACGCGCGTTCGACACTATCTGATAAGTGATCACTATTAATTGTACCTCAATCGATAAACTGGTTTTTATTTCAACAATCAATTTTTATTACTACAATATTATTTACGTTCGATTCAAAAATCATTCATGAAATTTTTGAATAAACCGTTATATAATATATTGAATGAGTAAACGTATATAGGTAGTTTCCATGCCTTACACCACGAATTTCCTATCACAATTTTATTACTATGGTGTATTCATGATTTTCGAAAATCATATACGAACGAGATTTGAGATGAAAAATATTTGTCTCATTATATGAGTTCTTATGTGGGGCTTAATCATGTTATGTTGACTAGGTATATTGTTATTATAAATTTATAATGAAAATGTTTTAGCATTTTTCGTCACGTTGATGACACGCAATATAAATCAGATCATGTCATATAAAGTGTTTAGTGTAGTCTGAAATGAGTGCGCAGCAGTTCTACGAAACGGCCGAATAATAATATATATTATGATTGTTAATTTTTTGCTTAAGAGTAAGTATAATAATAATATGTTTAAATGGTCGCACGCTTGTGTGCGCTCGCGGGCCCGTACGTATATAGTTTATTTGGTCTGGCGGATTTTTACAAAAGGCATTATTTACGTGCGAGATGCGCTTTTGTGGATGTTGCCAACTAAAAGCCATCATCGCCGCCGCGATCGCAAACGCTTAAACTCGTAAACAATTGCAGACGGCCGCCTGTATCTACATACATAATATAATAATAATACTCATAATACGTAATATTTTGTACAGTGCATTAAAATATCGTTGTTTCACGACGACTATCTAAACGATTCGAGCGACATCCCAAATTCTTGACGGATAGGCAAGTATAACATTTCGTATGTTAAAAAAACGTCCATTAAATATTATACATTATCATGGAAATATAATATATACACTGTACACACACATTATATTTGTTTACAGGACGACACGGTGTGGTCGAACCGCAATGGACGGAAAAGGGTTAGAGAATAATAATTGTGCTCGAGAAGTCGGTGTATACATATACTTAGTCATTCTGTTACATCCCCTTGTCGCACCGACTCACCAACGTCGTAAACGAAAAGGTCATCCATTGTGCAATCATTTTCGTTCCGTTTAATATAATATTATAGAAATTGTTATACGATATTCAAGTAAAGTATACATGTATTTATGTAAAACGGTTATATCGTCAAATCATCTGTCTTTCTCTTCAGAAAATACATACATACATAATTCAAATCAAATAGCCGATTGAGTCATTGAGAGTTCTATATGCAATATATATATATATATATTGTTTGTAAGTACCATTCGTGCTATTAATCGATAAAATATATGCTATTAATCCTTTAATTCTCGTAACAATAACATAACATATTGTCTTAAATCGTGATCGAGGTCATATTTAATTAGTGATGAGCCTAGGTTAAAAAAATGTAATGAGATACACATTAGATAACATACAGCTGTGTCAGTATATTATCATGTTGCTAAAGACTGAAAACGTACACACAACTATATTATAATACTTTTCAATTGTTTTAATACGTTAATTATATATAGGATTATTCAATAAGTATGTTCACCCCGGTTTTTTCATTTAAAAATTATTTTATTCAAATCATGATTTTCGTAAATTTTAATATGCTTATGGACCATAATATTATATTCAAATTCTATTATCTATCTATAGATAATAATCCTTCAAAATAGTTATACAAAAATAATATACAGATAGATGAAATATTAGTATATTAGATCAGTGTTCATTATACTTAGACCATTTTTACAATTAATTTTAAGTGTTGATAGATTAATATTAATTACTAAACTGTTCAACTTACTATAGCCCCTATATCTTTAAAATCTAATGTCATGGACCTATTATCCTTATTACACAATGTTAAACAATTTAAAATATAAACGTTCTAATTTTGATTTTGATTCGTAAAAATTTTCAAAATAATTTACGGTAAAAAATCGGTGTTTTTACTTTAGAAAAAAAAAGAATATGTATCTCCACACAAAACTCCTCGGAGTTTGTAAAAAATCATAAATATTTTAAAATATGATCTTTAAGTTTATTTAAAATTCCAAAAACCATATTTTGATAACTGCATTGTCGAGGGAATTTATGTTATGGGCTAAGCATGCTTGATGGATCACTCTGTATCGTATAATGTTATATAAAAAACACCATACACAATATACACACTAATGTATGGACATTATTGATAAATTAATACTTAAATGTAGACATTTTTTAGAAAAATTCTCATTTATTTTTAAATTTACATATTTTAGATTTTAAGCAGAGCGATGAAATGTATTGATTTTACAACAAAGTGTTTTTTTTTTTTTTTTGTATATAAGTATGAAATAAGTTGTCGATAAAATGTTTCCATTTTAAATTTTCAGGGTAGTTTTGGATAGACAATTTATTTTATTATAATTCAAAAACAAATAAACACGGAAACTTAAGATCATCACCAAGTATTTATATGATAATTTTCCCTTTAAAATATTATTTTGACTTTTTTTTAGCTATTGATATACTGAAATTATACGATTTTTTATTTAGTTTATTTTTATAAATGTCAATACAAAAATTAAAAATGGATAAAAATACTTGAATATTTAATACAAGGTTACACAGTATCTAATAATTGGTTCATTTCTCAGTTAAAAAATAATAGAAACTTTTAGTCACAATACTTTTTAAAAGAAGTTTAATTTAAAGTATTAATAAAGTTCTTGAATGTCTTGAAAAACAAAAGTTATTTTGTAGTTTAAAATGCATAAAAATGTTCTGTTTACACTCAAGATTTCAAAATTGAATACCAGATTTTTTATAAGTTTTTCATTCTATATATAAATACAATTCTACTAGAATGACAAATTAATTTTTAGGAGCATTTAAAATTCAAATTAATACAACATTGAATATTTACCTAAATAATAAGTAATAACTACCTATTTCTTTCCAAACCATTTTTGTTTTTTATCGTAATTCAAAAACAAATAATTGTAGAAATTTACTTGAAATTTTTACATAATATTTAAATTATTATTTTCATTTTAGAATTAAAATTTTTTTTTTTTATAAATATCGATAAAAAAATTATTTGCTTGGTCAAAATATTTGAAAATTTAATACAAGATTCCGCTTGAGTTTTTTTTATACCTATGTAAAAATATTAAAAATATATATGCACAGTTGTTTTTTTTATTTGAATTTGAATTTAATGTTTTAACTAAATTTCTTTTTATATCTAAGTTTCAAAAATTTAGCACAAGATTTTACATAAGTAGTTTATACTAAAACCATAAAATCTAAAAACATATAAAAACAATTATTTTTTAGAAATTAGAAATTTTAAGTTCAAATTTGGAGGATATTACTTAATTAAACATTAAACAATAAATAGTAACGTTAATTATTTTGTTTTAATTTAGAAACAATTTGTGGGAACTTAATAACTTTATGTTTATTTAATGATTATGAACTGTACTATACACAGTGGCATTTTTGTTTTATTTTAAGATAATATTTATTTATATTTATGGATATATTTTTGATGTTTAGCAGTATTTATAGAAAAGTAAATAAAATAAAATAAAATAAACTTTTATAATATGGTATAAATGTATACTATATTAGTAATTAAATATTACATTACCAAAAAAAAAAAAAAAAATCATCCCACTGTCTTACTAAAAATAAAAGGTTATAAATTATAATAGTTTTATTAAAAAAAAGATATAGGTACCTCGAAATGTATTTAGTGATATTATAGGCTGACCGTTACCGCCCAGAATAGTTTTTCGTACCTGAACAATAATAAATCATTTAATTTAAATTTATCACACTCATAATAATAACCCACGCAACAGCATAGTGGTATTCACTTTCCTACCTTTTTTCTTTAATTAAATTAATATTGAGTACGTATATCATTACAGTAACCTGCTACTCATTAATGATGTACATTCGATACTTACTAATGACTAATTACTATTTCGCAAAAGTACAATGCCAGAACAGGGTTGCTGGGAAACAAGTGGGGCAGTTAACAGCAAACATATTATATCACCCCTAAAAAAAAATAAAAATTATAATGTAGTTACTATATGATGTATGCACATCTACATAACTACTTCATGAACAACAAAAACGAATACTTAAATTAAATTATTATTAGTATTATTTATTAATTTATTAACGGTTAAAAATATTTAATATTAAAATATTAAATAAATAGAATTATTCGATATTTTTATGTCACTAACAATTAGTTTCTAATAAATAGTTAGACTTGATTGTAATATTTTTTTGACAAAATAATTTTATGATTTATTGTTGAAAAAGTACATAATAAGCAATTTAGAATATACTGTCAAACTTATAGCAAATATTAATATAATACTTATGTTGTTACTTGTTAAATAAGTTAGAACCAAAAAAATATGAGTAAATAATTATTTAATATATTTAATACAATAATATCTATCTACTTATTATTAATATCTCTTTTTCAATAGTTTTCTTTTTCATAACAAACTAGATAAGTTATTTTAAATCTTCGGAATGCTGTATCTCTACCTGAGTGGTAATTAGATATGATTTTTAAACTGTGTAGAAATTAATTAAAATTATGCTATTAAATTATATTTGCATCCAAGAATGTGTTTAAGTCAGAGCTCGAATGAACTGTTCAGCAGATTCAATTCACAGAGAAAATAATTTTAAAATTTAATTATTTTTATTAACCAACAAATTTTATAGAAATATGCTTTATTTGTGTGTAGCATTTAATAAATATATATAATATTATGAATTTCAAAAAAAAAAGAAATTTGTGTTTTGGTTCAGTAAATTTTACATTTCAAACATTGGCTGCTAAGAAAAAAAAACATAACAGAGACAAAGAGGTTAAGTCTCATAAGAAGGGAGTAGGAATGAAGAGCCTTTAGTTTTTTTTTTTCTTCTTTCCCAATGTGAAAAATAGTGCATGCATCTCTGTACAATAATAATGAGTTTTCTGGGTTTTTATTTTTTTTGTTTATTGGATTTTTATACTAATAAGTTATAGCTTTCCAGTACTTATTACAATGTTACACTTTGTTAATTTTATGTCACATAGTTTTAACTTGTAAATTTCGTACACGTAAATTCATATATATTTTTTTAAGCATAAATACCGATCGTTCACTGTTTTGGAAATATATTATTACATTGTATTATTTGTATGTTATTCAATAATGTATGCAAACATTGTAAAATGTACAATGTACATATTATAAAATATTGACATATAATACATTATGATGTCAAGTCATAAGTTATGACTCGCTCATAACCATTACCCATATAATTATGTACGTGTACAAGTTATTGTTATTATTTTTTTTTTTTTTTTTTGTTTCTGTCTAAAGTTTATTTATATATTTTTGCGAACTTGCTGTTTTCATTAAATTACCTACATTAGATATCTTAATGAAAATCTTTATTGAATAAATAACAAAATCATTAATATTACTATGTAATTCAAATTAAATTGGAATATTATACATTTTAAAACTCTCATTTTAAAAATTACCTTTAGTCAGTTATATGCTAAGCTGTAGAGTAAATATTTTGATAATCTAAATTTTTTTAACTATCAGCTGGTATATCTCTTAGCTTTCAGTATAAATTATAATAATTGACAAAAATTTATTTCCTAAAATTTTAGAAAATAGTTTGCATTTATCATAATTTGTATTTAAACTAGTGTCATTTATTACGCCAATTGATTACAAAATTATATTTATTATTCCATTATTTAATGATGATTGTTTTTTAATAACTGAAATTGGTTTATCTATTGAAATTTTAGATATAGAACTTGTAATACATTCAATATATTTTGAGTAGGCCAAAGCGATACGATTTAATTAATTGAAAGATAAATAGAGGGGTGATAGTATGTATACTCATCCATTATGATATCGAGATAATCAAAGTCTATAATTAGTTAATATTGAGAAATTTTTAAAAAACGGTTAAAGGTAGTAATTAGTATAATTTAATTTTGGGTATATGTTATTTACAGTTAGCTAGTCAGATAAATAAATTATGGTATATACATTAAATACATATATTATTATAGCTTTTATTGAAACTGCAGCTGAATATATAATAAATTCATATTAATTTTTATTTTTTACATTTGTTGGTGGCCATCAAGCAAATGATTTGTTAGTAATATTATCAACTCAGTAGCGATGATTTAAATATTGTAAGTAATATAGATACTAATGTAATTTATGAAGTATTTGCTTCACTTAATTATTACGTCAAATTAAAAAAATTGTAAATGAATTCAAACCTCAGTTAGACTTATTTTTCTCTTAGTTTTATATTATCCTAATGTTTAAAATGGATATCATTTTATTTGTACGTAGATCATCAATTGTAATTCGCAAATAACTTCAATTGTAGTAGATCGCTCGTTATGCGAATGCCATTTTCTCTATAGTAATAACCTCATTAATATTCTCCCTTTAGACGATTTTATAACAGCAGTAAATCGTTATCACCTTAAAACAAAACATAATAAATACGTATAAAGCTATAAAATAATGATAGTTGTGCAGAACACTATAGGTCACATGTATAATTACTTGGACGAAGTGGTGACCTTTAGACTTTTTGTGAAAGATAGGTATCTAATTTATAATAAACGCAAAATTAGTTACTTAATAAACATTAAGTTGCTCAATTAAATACTAAATAACTATATGATGCTACATGTTTATAAGCCCTGGAACTGTAAATGACTAATTATTATTCGTTCCGATGTAGCCATGACAAAGTCCACGATGAGTACCTAGTAATATTACATTGGGATAATAGTCAGTCTAGAACTATGACTATCTTCAAAATAATAGGTACTATAAGGTAATATAATATGCTCTATTAGTATTTTTACGATTCCTAGAAATGGCATGTATGGTAGCAAGATCTTTATATAAATAAAGCTCTATTAGTTGGTATAATAATACGCACCAACGGTAGAAACAATTTATTTCAGGTTTAACCCCTGATGTTACTTAATGTTGGAATAAAATAATTTATTTGTAAATACCAAATACAATAATTATAATAATATATTTTTGCATTGAAGTAATATAAATAATTTAATAGATGCATTTTGAGTTTATTACAACTTGTTACACTTAATTTAACCGTAAAATTACTATAAGTATTATCTTCAAAGATACGCTTGTTGTTAATATATAAAATTTGAATAGAAAGATTGAAATAATTTTGAAAGATTAAATATATAAAATATATTCAATCGAAACATTTTATGTTTACCGTTTAAAAATATTTTCAGTTGTTTGAATAATTACGTTTGTTTATCTAAACTCTTCTTTATGGGCGTGTTCGATTTGAACTCGACAAATACCGGTATTCTTTCGTTTCGTCAAATTCTCATACTTTTTATAAACTTTAAAACTTATTTTAAATCATATACGTATATAATACATCGCTCTTATTTTTATAGACAATCGCAAAAACATTATAGAAAATATTTGTATATTTATATATAAAATAACAATAATAAAGACATGGGCAACATATTAATGTTTTGTGTTAACGTGATGGGGATAAACTGGAAAGGTGTTGGTATACGTCTAGCAGTTGTCACTTGTATAATATAATCGTGGATGATACTATATATATCTATATTTTATTAACTGTAAAATTTCAACAAAAATTTTTTCAAAATGTTAACAGGCTACATATTATTAGAGTATTTCATTAATAATTTGATCGGCTATTATAATATAATGATATATCCTAGGATAGCAAAATATAATGGAATTTCCAAAAATTGCACTATGAATATACGCCACTAAACCTACTTAACACTTATTTATATGTTTCTCTATAAAATATATCATTTAATGTACAATTGTTAAATCATCGCCACGTTTGCTTTAACTATTTGTAAATACGATGACGATGTGATGAATATATAGAGACAAAAGACAAAATATACGCATATAAATATGCAACTGTCAACTAAATATAAATTTATAAATTCAATAAAATTATCAGATCGAGTACAATTCAAACATTACCTTTTTCAAAACCTAGTTCTATTCAAACATAACTTTTTTGAATACTAATGCAATTTGAGCCAAAATGATTTAAGTAAACAGTACAGTTCGACTACCACTTCGGTATAGTATTTAATCTTTAACATTATCCTTATCTAATCTATATCTTGTGGGCAGCAATAATTGTTTGAGCATTTGAGGGTTGATTTGTTTACTAAAAAAACAACTCAATATATATTTCAATAAATTCAAATTGTACCTTTATCCAATACAAATTTTCTTTTAAATTTGTGTCAATAAAGAATAACTTTGTTTAAAATCATATATATTCAAAGGTCGAAGACATTAAAAAAAAAATTATTTCTTTGTTGTATAATCACAATGTAAAAGAACCTTGAATTTCTGATTAACAGGACTGTTAGGAAAAACGAGTAAAAAAAAAAATGACAATTTATTTATATCCTTGTTTATTATATTTTTTTAGATGATATCTGCTGGTCGGTTGTGGTGGTCGTAGATAATATTATTCGGGTATAATATTCTCCAGGTAGTAGGTCAGTCCGGATATTGTATCACGCCAGTTTCCGTAGGTACCTACACATTTATAATAATATTTCTTTGTATGTAAACGATTTATTAATAATTATTATCATCACAAAAACATAAACGTATAATATTTCTTCTAACGGGGTCTGTACACAAGCGCTATTCAAATTTTGTACCGGAAATTCGTATTTTGGTTTTGAATATAATGCGATATGAATAACTTTTATAGGCTTTAAGTCGTCCAAAAAATAATTGCCATTTTATTACATTATGCATTTTCCTCGAGTGTCAACATTTCTAAAATAAATAATTTTATTCTTTTATTTAATTATCAAGCATTTGATTTAAAATATTTTGGATAAACATTTTGTACATCGAAAGTATTGACCAACCACCATCATTATGATATTGCAACGATGACCGGTGTTTTGGCATTACGATTGAAAATCTCTTTAACAAAAATATAGTATACTAATATGAATTATATCGATTATTTCATTTACCGCTTTTAACCATATACGAATTCAATTTAAATAGAAAAACAGAAAAAATGTTGAAAAACCTTTTGTGGTTTGAGTTTCGACGCCTTTCCTAAAACAGCCACTGTGAAAATCCATCCCCCCTCTTCAACATCAGCACCACACATAAAATCGTTGAGGCCTGCGTCTTGTGATACGGGTCGACCGAACCATTGTGAAAATGTCTCGCCAGCCATAATATGTATTTAAGTATAATAAATAGGTTTGGGAATTTAATGCACCAAATAATGTCGAAAATACATCAATAAATAAAATTAATTACCCATCAAAGGGTCTGATAAAAAAAAAAAAAAATTAAAAATAATTAAAATAAATGTTTTGAATACATTCTTTTCACATTTTTAAATGATTTATAATAAAAATTAAATAGGTATTACTTGAATTCGTTGATGTTTATTGATTCATATATTGTACTTAGGTATATTTTAGGGATAGTAAAAAAAATAAAAATATGCAATGTTTCTATGTATGTTATATTATATAATATGTATTGTCCCCGAATGACTAAATTACAATACAGCATTATATGTTACACTCTTAAAGGCTACAGCCAGTTTTTATAGAACTTGAAGCACGATCATGATGACTAGAATAATAATATAGTATAGTGCCATAAAATAGTTATAAATACCAACGACTGTTAAATTATTCTCAAAGGCATACCAAGTGCGTTCTCTTTGTCTGCATTGGTGTACGTGTCCTTTTGCTTTTCGGCGATTTTAAAAACAGTTGAGAACAGCGACATAGTGCGAAGAGTAGAAACTCGGAGCGTGTACCTAACTCCTAAGTAGAGGGTAAAATACACTCAAATAATTATCACTATTATTCTATTATTATTCTATTACCTACATTATACCGCACATAAGTCTTTTTCAGAAATTAAATAGTCAACATGCTTTGGGTTTGAAACAAACGGGTTAGGTAAAATGTCGGTCTCCGTATAAGGAAAATAATGTTATCATATAGGTACATTTTAGTGTGTATAATTTTAGTAATATCTTTGCTATTATTTCAGTATATGAAGTGAGTATTAGGTAGTTACTACTCGTATTATGCTCACCTTCTGGCTTCTAGTCACTGATGCACTTATTTTTTATATTAGTATATATCATGAGCTTATTAAAATTATGTATTTTTCAAGATTTTTAAAAATGTATAGTTTGTATGTTTTTAAATATCAAGCATTATATTTATGAAATTTTTAAAAATCAAAAAATATAATTAAAATATAATAGAAATTTTTGATATTTTTTATTTAAAAATATTTTCAGAAAATTCATAAAAATATTTTTAGTATCTGTAGCGTGGAATAAGTTTTATGGTGAAATAAGTAGTAAATATTTAAATTTCGAATTTATTTATTTATTTATTTTTTTTTTTTTTGGCAAAAACATTGGAAAGTCAATTCTTATAATCTGCCTTATGAATTTCCCTTTACTATTGTTGATAGATACAAAACAAAATTAATTTGATTAACAAAATATTTTGTGGTATGTTTAATTATTTGATAAGACAATGCTTGACTAATATCATAGGTAAAAGACAAAATAATTCATTCGACAACAGTATAATGTTGAATTTTGTATGTTAAAAATAAAAACAACAATCTAGGATCGAGTTGTTCAACTAATTGATATTATTATACTTTGCTGTCTTTTTTTATTGTTAATTTAATAAGTAATTTGAAGCGATTTTTTCAGAAACCCGTTAAGTGCAAATTTTAAAATTCTCAGTTTTCCGCAGAAAGCCGTCAAATACCATTTACTAACGGGTTTCTAAACTAAAAACATTATTTGACCAAAAATTAAACAGCTATAGAGTTTCGATATTTGACGGGTTTTTGCACTAAACGAAGTGTTTTATTTCATAATGAATAATCTGAACTTAATACATTTTTTATTATTTTGGCGTATGACGGGTTTCTAAAATAATCACTTCATTTATGGTCTTGGTTTGTATAAATAGCATATTTATAAAAAAAAATTAAAATAAAATGCAAAGGTTTTGCTACTTGCAAAGTTTGAGATACTCCACTCCATTTATTTAAGTTTTAAATGTTTGAGATCAAAATTTCTTTGTTCTATAAATCATATATTAATGATGTGTCAATGTTTTTAGAAATTTATTCCGTTTCTGGTTAAGAAACAAAAAATATGGACTTGTTATCATCATTGAAAAAATCAAAAGTTTTCAGCTACTTCATTTTTATCAAAAAAATATAATAAAAGAATAACAAAATATGGGTAATATATTGTTTTAGAATCTACGTGCATTTTAAATTTTTTAAAGGGAAAATTGCAATAAAATTGTAACCATCCTGTTAGAGATGCCTGAAATAACTGATCAAATTATTTAATTTAACATTATTATATTTAGTTGATGGAATATGTAGGTAAACCTATGATAAAATATGTATATATGTGAATTCAAATTAAATTATTTTAGATCCAGTACAGCGTATGGACAATATGCATACGCGTTTAACAATGTGTATAACTGACAATGAAAGACGAGTATTCCGGTAGAATGAATATGTTTTATTGTATACAACGATATATATATATATATATATATATATATATATATAAACAACATTGATAAAACCACTTCATAAATCGCTGTTCCTTGGTTGTGTGCATATCATATTACAATCATACAACAGTGTACCATAATGAAACTATTTTCCCTATAAATATCATAGACACAATTAACTAATTTAGTTCTATTATTTGAACAATATTACTATGCACTATAGAATTTAAATTCTAAGAATAGTAGACGTAGATACATTATCGCATAGTGTGTTTACATATAATACCTTGTACGACTGTTTAAAATGTTCAGTTTCATAATGTTGTAGATTTGGGATTATTTACATAAAATAATCAATTGGTATTGTTGTAATAATAATTGAACGATTTAATATAAATAGTAAGTTATTTAATTTCAGGCAATAGAGTTGCTTAGCAATAAGTACTAAATTCATTCCTAGATTTAAAAAAATTAAAATAAACTAAAATCCCTATACATAATTCTTAATATATTTATAAATACTGAGTAAATCAATCAAAAAAATGTATTATGACTATGGTAAATAATACTTATTAAAAGAAAAAATGTATCAAATAATGAATCAGAACACTGAATGAAATCAGAGACATAAGACTATAAGAGATAAGAATGGAAACTTTGTCAAAAATTGTTGAACTTTTATCAGCGTCTATTAATATTGTATATTAATAACATTTATGATTACTATAGGTTTATTGATTTATCATTATTTGTCTTCGACATCTAATACATTAATATATTTTATTTACTAACGTAAATAAACAGCATCTTAGTTTCTTCTTGTAGTGTAGCAATTATTATCAACTTGGTTTTCACCCCGTATACTTACTACTATTACATGCAATTTGGTGTTTAGTGACAATTATTATAATGAATAATAATAATGCTGATACATTTATTTCAGCATCAATTGCAGGCAAATGCTGGAAGTCTGGTTTTTGTGAGTTTCTGTTGTACTTGTTATGTCCTAATGTTCTATCTTATTGACAGATACCCATATGTTAAAGTTAAGGATAATAATTTGAATACGTTTAATTATTTATTAATATACCAAAAATTACTTAACCTTGTATTTTATTGTATCCATCCTATTTATCAACAGTGTTTATCATGTTTTACATCACAGTCTTATTCTTTATTTTATTGATTGAATTTAACTTTATATGCTTGTATATGCAATTGATAATGTACTGAGGTTTCTAGCTAATTTGAATCATCTAATGTAATGAGTTTATTACTTATTGTAAGAACAAAGTAGTAAAAACATGTTCTGGGATCTGATTTTTTTTTTTTAATCCAAGAGGGATTCTTTGAATTTTCTTACGGATAAATTTGTTGGCTTTAAGCTAAGCTTAACTTCAATCCTGGTCTTCTTATAGAGCATGTGTAGATTTTGTTATGATGATTTTTAAAACTCTCGGATTAGTCGCATGCAGTTGGTTAACAACTTTTAACTAAGAATATCCATAAAAGCAATATACACTACATTTGTGTGCACTATGTTTGAAACTAATGTTGGTCTAGGATTCACGTACTGATAATAATTTAAGACAGCTTGCTAAAGTTAAATAGAAATTATTGTGCTTGTAAAAAAAATAAACTTGAAATTCTTTATAATTATTCACAGGTTACTAATTTGTTTAACTTGTTTTCTTTAGCTAACTGTATTCATACTGCAGGTATTAGGCGTTATTCTGAGTTGTTGGATTTATAGAATATTGAAAATGATCCATATGACCCTCTTAACTATTGAAATAATTTTTACTACTCTTATTTTTTTTTTTTGCATACCACCACCAATCATCCATCAGGCTAATGAGACTAGTGACTATTGATATCGAACTTCAATAAGGATTTTGTCTTTATTTTTAATTGTACATTAAACAATTAACTTTAGTTATAGCAAAATTTATTCTTTAATATTAATTGTATCTTGTATTTCTTTTATTAGAATTGAATAGCCCTTGTACCTGTACGAGTATACCTATTAATAATAGTAAAAAAAAGTATTTTTCATATAATAAATTATATCTATTTAATAATTTTAACGTTTAATATTAAATTTATCCATTTTAATAATTAGTTATGTTATTTTGGTATAGGAAATATTATACGTTATCAGTATAATTACACATTGAAATAGTTTTATCGTGATAAAATATTGAAAAACTTTTCAAAAAAATTCATAGTAATATAAGAGTTAGACAAAGATTATGGTTTAGATAAGACTAAGCCTGGCGATATAGGTATGACGTTAAAATATAGCACGGATCACCAACTCACTAAGTGTATTCCAATATCCATTCGAAAAAAAATATTTGGATTTTATACTTTGAAATGGAAAGAAAATACATATATTATATTTAAAGTGATAAAGATAGTTAAAAACTAAGTTGTATTTAGTGCATAAATTATGTATTTTATTTTAGTGGAGTAAAGGTGAAATGGAAGTTACTGCAATCGCTCAACCTCCAAAGAAAAAACTAAAATATTGTGTTTAAGTTTGGTAAATAATACAAAATATTGACGTACCGACAAACATATAATTTGCATAATTATTATTCGGCATATAAGTTCAGCGGTAAAACCTCATCGAGACCAATAAGAAATAATTAATACAATAACTACTTAATAATAATAATTGAATAAAAATCTCTTGGTGGGTGGATAAAGATTAAAGAACTTGTTCACTCTGAAGCTATACTTCATATTTATTATATATATATATATATATATAAACTGCTAAGTATGGTGAAAACAATAAATAAAGTTGACACCGGCCAGACACACAAAACAAACAGTTGTTGGACACTTAGTACGATCACAAAAATTAAAACTGCGTATAGCTTTTACTATCTCAGGTAGAAAATAATGTATACAATTTATATAATTTATTATTATATATTTCAGTAGGTAGCTAAGGAAGATATAGGTACCCTATAATTGTATAGTAGATTTCTAACAGAGATAAATAAATAGTCATTTTGTAATAATATCTTAAGATATTATGAACGAGTTAAGTCATTGATTTTTAAAAATGATGAGTTCGTCCGAACAATAAATCGTGAGTTATATATAAACCAAAAATCCAATTAATATTGTTATAGTTTTATTTTCGTGTTATGTATAGACTTTAGAAGTGTTTGATACATTCACTGTAAATCTAAGTCTTTTATGTATTTAAAAGTTAAAATATGTGTAGTGAATTATTTCAAGAAATCGCGTATTTGTTACTATTTCTTTTCGTGCTGTCTATAAGATGCGTGAATTTTTTTTTACGATAAAAATCTTATCTCGTAAAATAAATTTTTTGGTTTATTTTTACCGTAAGAAATGTCTGCGGCATGCAATTCAAACAATAGACAAAGTGACCGTTTACCAAAACAAATATAACCTCATGGTTTATTTAGGAAAATCCCACATTCGCCAACAGTAATTTATTTCAACGCCGTGGGGTTGTCTATACAACTGTATGTTAGTGGAATTGGTCACATTACGTTCTCCGTCGGTTCAGTCTTATGAACGTGCCACTCGTAGTGGCGAAAAATAAAGAAATTAATTGATTACCAGGTAACGGTCAACGTGAATGTTCGTTATAACATAATCAGTAATAGTATAGTGGTTAAAAATAAATGCCTTTATCAAAACACAGAACGCGAGGATACACGATTTTTTAAACGTCATAGCAGCATATTATATATTTTGTAAGTAATAAATCGATTTAATTTAATATGCGGATACGTATATAATAAGTATATTTGTTAAAATGCATGTTGTCCGCATGTTATAGATTGACTATTAACATACAACATCAATATTTTCAATGAATTATTGTCTTGTGTGGATAAGTTATTTTCAAACAATAAATTCTTACACATAGTTTAGGAGAGTTTTAAAATCATTCAAAATAACAAAAAAATGAAAGTTTTTAATATTTTCTTTCGTTTGTCGAAAACTTTCAACGAATCTGCGAAAATATGATATTTTAAATCTGTGTTCCGAAAGAGTACACTAGGCCAGCACCGAAACTGTGGAATGGAAGTTATTATTTATGTATCAAAACATCGTTTATAAAGTAGGTTTACTAAAATACATTACAAAAATAATTTATCGATAAATAATGAGTTTAACGTTATGGATTTATAATATATTAAACTGTGAGTAATCTACATGAAAATCATGGTGACCAGCGAGCTGAAAATTGCTGACTTTAATGTATAAGCTTAACGATATCATCCCCAAAACGACTATAAACGATAAAAAAAATATTTTTGTAGTGATATTATTGCCAACACTATTGTACGTATAGTTTCCTTGCCAAAAATAATTAAGTAGTATTATAATTATAATATTATAGTAGATGGTGGTGTTCAATTTTATTTTATACAAGTATATCATTATACGTACCTATACATTTTAAAACTATATTAAACAAATGTTTTATGCTTTACCGGAAGAATTGAATGTAGGTAGGGGTAAGTAATTAATACTATGTTTTGGTATATCATACGATATTACGCGTTGAAACTTAATGCTTAGCGTAGAGGTTTAATTTTTAACTTACAACCCATTTAAGTATTATTTTAGTGATAAATATGAAAAATGTCAAAAGACAGAAACTTAATAAATTCTGTTTATAAAATTGCGAACGTTAAGGGGGATTAAAAGGGAATTTTAAGCACAAATTACAAAAAAACATTGTTAGGTAATGGCGGTATTTCTCAACCTCTGTGCAATGCAATGCAAGTGCTGTACGTGACCCCACGAGTTTACCTGATATTTTCTATGACTTGTTATTTATTAATTTACGTTAAATTCTGTATACTTTAAACCGTATATATTATAAACTTCAAAGCATTACAGCGTATTTAACTTATTCATTATAATATATTCTAACATCACAAAAATAATATCAACGAATTTATTTTCACTCTAAGTAAATATTAACGCACTAAGTAATAATGAAAACATAAAATTATTGTTCGTTTTGATTTAAAAAAATAAAAATATTTATACATTTTTTGTTGAGATATTTTTTTAGTAACTTTTTTGTTTTTGGTGTTACGGTGACTATTTATAATATACACATTTAACGTTATGAAATTACATGATATGAAGGATGGTCATAATAATAATTATTCAACGTCACTGTTGAATTTACAGTTTTTGTCCATATTTACTACCATACAACACATATTATTTTAATATTGCAAATCCAGTTGCAATCAAATGTATCAAGTGAACTCCTACTAATGACGTAACTGATGAAATATTTATTATAATAAAAAATAGGCCATAATCTTAGGATATTTGAATAATATTGGTTACTCTTTTTTAATAATTTTATACATTCATAGAATATTCACTATTGAAGCTCGACGACCGTCTCATTTACCTGTTGATTATTTTAGTAACATTGAAACTCGTAATGCATATACCTATAAATAATATTTTAGTCACATCCGTGTTAGTGTGCAGAAAACCTAATAAACAAAGCATTTAGTAACAGTTATAACACGCGTGCAATTGACTGCAATACTTGGTTAACTATATAATACATATACATATATCTCAGTAGACTTAAAGTTCAAAAGAGCTAGGCTTTGAGACCGCGACTCTTTGGTGGGTGACGTTTTTCGGATCCACGTCGACTTCTATTTTAGCTTTGTTCTTTATCCTCGGTTTTCTCGGAGTAATACGGTTCCAGTTGACTACACAAATCCACCTCGCTCACCAGAAATACTTTGAAGAATACATGATACATATTTATTATATTATTTAATATATGCAGTATACTATAAATGTTGGATAAGATAGGATTAGCGAGTTTTGAACTGTCCGAGACGTGGAGGTGCATCAGACTTGTCACCCACAATTTAATAATAACGAATACTTTAGATGGAAACAACAAAGTTACATTTAATAATTTTAAGCTAATAACTTTTAGTTATCCGGTTTTGTATGCATGTTTAAGAGATTAATTTGTTTTTGTGCAATATCTCGACTTCTTAAATATTATTTTGATATAAAAAAAATTATTATTAAAAAAGTGACAGACGAGATTTTATAAATAAATAAAAATGTATTAATTGTCGTAACGTCTATAATTATTTTGTGATATTATATTAGGATCTATATGATAATTGCGTCCATAAACCAAGTATACATTTGTTGGAAAGACGGAAACATATTATATACCCATGATAACGTTGTTGCCAAAAATGTTTTTGATTTCCCGTCACGAGTGCTGCTGATGTATTTATGTATTTTAATGTCAGTTACATTGTCAAAAAAATATATTTCCGACAAATGTATTTTAGTTTGATTGTTTGGATATGGTGGAAGAGCATACACTTTAGTTATGCACATATTTGGAATTATATCAAATATAAATAAATAAACATAGATAAATATTAATAGTTTCTAAAAAGTTTCAATAATTTTAAACTAAATATTTTTTATGTCATATTTGCTGTTTGGGTTATGGAAATGATTAATATACATTTGTTTTATAGTAAAACGGTGGATAGATTTTGTAGTCCCTGCATGCAATTTGAACAATTGAACATTTTATTCTATATATATATATATATATATTATATATACTTATGCATTAGAATGTTGTGATAATAAAAATAAGTAAACAGACTACTTTTATGTAAAATCTATGCAAAATATAGTATCAGTTAACAATCATCAAAAATCCGACTCTGAACATTTTGTTCTATAGCTAGTCCACAAATAACTATTTTCAAATATTGAACTAAATAGTTGCCTTAAAAATTTAGCATCTATATTCTATCTACAAGTGAGAGAGTAATAATTCAAAAACAAAGCTTGCTTTATCATTCGTAGAATTATACTAACAAAATATTAAGTAAAGCTATGATATGTATTATTTTTATGGCTTTGTTTTTTTTTTCAATACAATAGAAAAAAAAAACCAAAAATATGAGCTTAGAATATCAAACATTTGAAGTTATTTGAATAACATTTTATTTTATTATTCTTACACCTATAGGTTCTTGAATATCATTTACTACTTCTGTACTAATTCTAACAATAAAAATCAGAAAATAAAACATGTTGTTCCTATTTCATCTATGTAATCAATTTGATCATTTAATGATTCGTTTACCTACATAATACACCAAACAAATTTATCGGTATTAAATAGATTTTTTTTACTTACATCTATAAATTGCACTTTGTTACAGCTGCAAGCATAATAAAGTAAAAATTATATCAGTTCATATTCATTAATATTTTTACTTTGAAAAGGCGAACAGAAATCACCATTACAAGAACCAAAATCAGATAATCCTAATTAACCCACTCATTTCTAATTAATAAACATTCTCCACTCCAATTTACAATAAATTTTAATCTTATCTAAAAAGTCAATATATAATTCAAGATTAAAATATTAAAATATAGGATAGAGACAGCTTGTAGTTAAGTCTAAAAATAACTCTCAATGAATAAAACAACATTAATATCATTTATTTTCTAATAAAATAAAATTGCTTAGTTGTAATTTAATTTTTCAAGTATAGATAATGCTTATAGATAATAATCATAGCTATTAAAAGCTTATTGGCAAAAATAATAATAACAAATATATATTTTAAATCATAGCATAATGATTGCAATGTGTACGTGTTTTTGGACTTGTCCATCAAGAGAACTTAGGTTTTAGTAATAATGAAAAAATAATAATACTGAGCTATTTTTTCTTTTTGCTATTTACCTTACTTTTTTCTCGATTGGACTTCATAATATAGTTGTATGGTGGCGGCCGATATTTTTTTCCCCGTGGCGATCGACTTTAGTACAACGAGATATTATACATTAATTTTACGCGATATGATTATTACATTATTATTATCATGATCATCATCACGATACACAGAAATATAAATAAACATATGACGAGCTTATTAAAAAATACGAGACCAGCAGGATGGCAAATAAATAATAAATAAACAAATACACCCAGACACGCCGCTAATAAAACCACAATAATGACAACTATGTGGTACCATTGGTTATAATAAATGAGAGTATGAGACTGGCCTCGACGTGGGGTCGGGGCAAGGGCGACGTTTGTGGAGAAAAGAAAAATACATTATAATATAATCATTGTCGTTATATTATGATTAACACGCACTGCTCGTACATACCATTCAATGCACGCAGCGCTTGAAATGAGAATGATCGAGGATGGATACCAATGGTTTTGGTTGGATCGAACGTCATATTTTAATATATAATCCGATATGAACAAATTTTTCCACAATTTATTACTATAAATTATTGCAATATAATAAATCATGTATGGCATGCGTACTATATATTGTTTTATACTATTTTGTCATAAAATATCTAAACCTCTAATCAGTAAAAAAAACATTTCATGTATACTCACTATTTAGTTATAAGTTATAGGTATTACGTAATATATTATACTCAATCTCTTACCCTATTAAATGCGAAGATAAATTAAAAATATTATTACATTTATTCGACTGAGCACCTATACATATTATAAGGAAGCCCCAAAAATAAAAAAAAACTTTAAGGTTATGCTTTGAAATATTTTAATTTTAAATACAGGGACAAATTCCAATAATATATATTTAGGTACTTTCGATCGTTCGACGCTAGAATTGTCGTCGTTCAAAAATATCATTTTATAAATTGTAACAACCCAATAACCAATTAGATACAATAGATAATATTTTGAAATCGAATTTTTTATTACCCCTATCTAAAATATATGGACGGGAACACTGTGTTCTACGATCTATATTTTCCTTAAATTCTACATCATAATATTCTGTTGTTTTGCTTCACACGCATGATCGACGTACGAGTTAAATCCGGTTGTTGGCGGTTTCATTGCGGGCTGTCGCAAGTCAATTATTAATCGTGATACGTTATTAACGCTTTTATTGAACTGTTCCTTTATGCAACTTGTGTACCTATACTCGCGAGAAAACGCACCAGAAATCGAGGTTAAATAAATTGTGGTCCCGTTACGATCGGCATGCGTGCACATTACGCACACGTACGCGTGCGCTTGCACACACATCCACCCTCGTGTGTGTGTATATATATATATATATATATATTTGATAGCAAATATTGGCGGAAAATATTTCCAGTGGTTGACCCGAGATAAGAATGATGATCAGTTGGAAAAAAAAACAAATCAAATCCATTCACTGCTTAAAAATAAGCGTTCACGTAGTCGATTTATCGTTCCACTGTTTTTTAACTGAATTTTTATTCTGGCAGGCGCAAAACATCCATTTGATTATATTATGAAATAATTCAAGCAAAAAAAAATAAAATAAAAATAAAATGCGTCGATCGTTAAAAAAAGTTTAACTGAATTGTGCAATGTATAATATTATTATTGTTGAATTAAATTTTGTGATTTACAACTAATCTCCAATTGGCAATAACGGTTAAATGTGACTACGCACCGTAAAATTTTAATTATACCAATGATGTTTTTTTACATTTTTGAATGATATTGGCCAAGACAGAAAAAAAAAATAATTGTTTATTTAACAAATCTAAAGGGGGAAAAAACTAGAATATCGAAATCATTCGATTATCTTCAAACACAATCTATTAATTACCATTTTTATGTTTTTCTACAACTGATTTTTTTAGAAACATCATTTTTCAATTCAAATTTAGTAAAGTATTGTCATCACAATATTTGCGTATTATTTTTGTACAAGTTGATTTAAAAATATTACAATTGAGAATTCAGATAAGGAATTTTATTTATAATTTAATATAGTTTGTTTTCACTATTTAGAGTTATTATCGGAACGGCTTGAGCTTGTTTCTTTCTACCCTAAATATATTGGGAACCATTATAAATTTACTACAACGTTTATGAAACCATAAATGTAGGTCTCGGGAACGTTTCGTTGTAATGTTTACATTGGAACTTAAAATTAATACAACGCATGTTTTTGTGGAACATTACAGATACTTTCATTGAATGATTAATTCTTATGTTAATAGTGGAACTTAAATGTATATTCCTAGAATGTTTGGAACAGTTTTGCACGGTGGGTATATTACCTATACTGTTTGAAATCTGAATAATCATAATTTTAAATATATTGTATCAAAATTCATAGATGTTAGTATAATATTAATTATTAATTAAATATAGAATTTAAAATAACTAAACAACATATCAACTAAATAATTATGTCATTGGTATTTATTAAAGTTAAAAATATATTGTTTTTAATATGAATTTCTGATAAATTATAAATGTATTATAATAATTAAG